>NW_026708206.1:0-72500 GCF_902713425.1 Acipenser ruthenus | reverse complement strand
TCAGCAGACGTGCTCAGCGACTCACAGCGCAAAGTGACAGCACATTTAACTAGTACTTACAGCTGAGGAGCAGGGGTGTCAGACTCAGCCCCTGGAGAGGGACGCAGTGTCTTCTGGCTTTCGTTCCACCCCGAGCTCTCCGTTACTTAGCGGGTCTGATTTATTTGATTAATTGCACAAATTTAACACTTATCTCCGGGCCTCAGAATGTTTCAGTGGTCTTTTTAAAAGAAAGAGAATATGCAAGCAGCTTTTTCAACGGATCACTGCATTTTTCAGGCACGCCCACTTTTTTCCAAGGTCTCTTAATTATGCCAGTGCAGTACAGTTCAGTAGAATGACCCTTGAAACCCCTCCCCCTGGTGTGGTGATTGAGTCGTTGTCCAGCCCCCTGATTTGATAATAATAACATGATGATGATGATGATGATGATGATGATGATTTGGGCACCGCTGACAATGCTTGAACAATGTCTACCTGTATTCTTTCTCTTAGGTACCTTTTATTTGTGTGTTTTGAAAATGTTATGCGGATTTTAATTCTTCTCCGTCCCGCACTGGGGGGATTCCGCAGCAGTTTAAAATAGGCAAGGGTAAGATTCTTCATGGGCTCTTCCTTCAACAGGACCCCCCCCCCCTCCTCTCCTCCCCCCCTCCCTTTTCTATAACCTGTCTGTGTCGTCTCCAGTTTACCGCCTCTTCACACTCGTATTCCCTTGTGTTCGGATCTTATGCCTCTCTCTGTCTCTCTTTCTCTCCTTTTCTCTCACCAAACACGTGTTTCCTTCTAGGTGCCGACAAGTAGAGAGCCGTGTGCCGTCTGCACAAACACCTGGGCCAGAAACATTTCTATATATAGAGATATATATATACATCTATAGCTCGATATACCTTACTATACATATACATATATATGGATATATATATATATATATGATATAGTTATGTATATTGACTCTCGTCCAGTTGCTATCCGCCAGTGCTAAGGGGCTCTCTTCTAACAGTCTGGAACCTCTTTTGCTTTTGTGTTTCAATAGGTTTCAATAATCAGCCTTATAGCTAATGCCCTGGGGTACTCGGATCTAGGTCCTATTAAATCACTTAGGACACTAAGAGCCCTGAGACCGCTAAGAGCGCTGTCACGTTTTGAAGGGATGAGGGTAAGAGAAAGCGCTAAGGAGCTGGTCCTTCTGCATGCATATGGAACAGTTTAAGCATGCTAGAACTGATCAAAACTCTGGGGAGTTTGAAAACAAACCAACAAAAATTAATAAATAAATAAATAAATCATCAAACTTTAAAAAAAAAAAAAAATCACAAGAAAATGAGAAGTCATGATGCAGCTGCCGTTTTTTTTAAATTGTATTTAATCTTTTTTTCTATTTGATATAGATAGATATATTGCATATTATTATTTTCCCCTCCCCGGCTCTCCCTTCTTCCACCTCCTGTTTTGCTTCCAAATTATTAAATTGCTTTTGTACTTTTTAAGAAAAAGAAGGAATAAAAGGAACAATAAAAACATCCAACCAAGAAAAAAATAAAAAAATTAAACAAACGAAAACAGAGGTGTAACCAAAAAAAAAAAAAAAGCTGCCTCATCACGTTTTGTGCAATTTTTATGAAAAAAAAAAAATGATCAAAAATAAAGGAACACTCAAGCCACATGCCATGTCGTCTGGAGAGCACTGCACGTTATTTGGCGTGTTCTCAATTCGCTTGGCTTCTGCCTCTTGTATTTGAGAGGATCCCTTACCAACACCCCGCACCCCCTCCCTCCTCCCACCCCCCCCCCCCCCTCCACCACCACCTGCTGTAGCCTGTTTAGAGGACCACCAGACAGAAAGAAGCACAGTCAAAAAATTGAACCCGTGTGTTATCCTTTGAAGGAATCAAAACAAAACCAAACAAATTCACGTTAGCCACTGGCTGATAGTAAACGAATCAGTAAAAACAAATATATACTACTACTAAAAAGTTTTGCACCACCTAGAATTTAAGCATTGAGACATAATTAAGATTTTTTTTATATGATTTTAATAATTTAGATTTTTTATTTCATATCATGTAATCAAAGAAACTACTGAATTATATTGAAAAAGTCTACCGAAAGCCATAATAGTAGTACAGTAGTATTTCATGTTAGCTTTCGAAATGTAAAATTTTTCAATTGTTAGTTTTTCATGAAGTATATGGAAAACTACAAAGCAGTGTGTTAACGTAGCATTATTCAGCAAGTTTCATTCGACTTTATGAAGCGAAATTTGTTAATTCTATAGGGTGATGCAAAACTTGTTCTCAGAGCTGTCCCCATGGTGAAAGCACGTTGCCGTGGACCCCCAGCCTCCTCGCACTCCTGTCACGAGGCTCGCTGTCGCTTCTGGTTTTGTCTGGTCGTTCTCGGTCTCAGTCCATCTCCCGGCTGGTGACCACATCTCATACAGTTTGAGCTTTCCTTTCACCCTTCCTCCTTTACACCATGCTGTACTGGTACCGTATCCTGTTGCTGTCCGATTCACTGCAAGGTAACGCCAAGCACAAGCAATGGGACCGCAAGGGTCTGCTGAACCACAGAGGTGACAGTGAACACCCCCAGCCTCCGGTCCAAGCGTCTCCCCGGGACGGACGGACAGCAGATCCCGCTCTTGCTCCACTGCACGGATTTTGATGGGATCTTTCCTCTCATTTTTGGCACTTGTGGCCCCCCCCTCCAATTTCGACGCAGCTGGTTTGATAACCTCCTCAATAATAATGATCTTTTTTTTAAATGAGTAGATGTACCCCCTTATGCAATATCGGGGGGCGACATTAGCTTTGCACTGGAGCAAAAGCAGTTGATCTGGTCCCTGTATGGTTTTATTGTGCAGACAGGTATACAGTGAAAAAACACACGCAGGTATTGATGTGTGTTGCTTTGCATTTAAATTGAGACCATGACGACTATATATTTTCAATGCCATAAATAACCAAACACACTGAAAGACTTACTGAACGAGTAAAGGGGATGCATTCGTTTGTTTGTTTTTTTGGGGGTGGGGGGGTTGGTACTCAAGGTAAGTTACCCATTAACGACATACTGTGGGGGGGGGGTTCAACTGAGGAAATTCCAAAAATGACAAGACTAAATTCAATACAGCGGAGAACAGCTGTGCTCCCATAATCCCAGAGCAGTCCAGCCGTGGCCTGGTCCCTTTACTGAACAGACGCCAGTGGCTTTATTGAACTATCCGTCCATACGCTGCGGCTCAAGAGAGATCAAGGGGTTAAACATCCCCTCCGATGTTACAGCACGCCAAAGCGATGGAAAACTCGTTCGCTGGACTGAAGCGACGAGGAGTATTCCGCCTGAGTGACAGTCTTGGAGTTAGAACGCCAGACTGCGTGCATTGCGGAGCCCCACAGCCAGAAGCTGAACTGCCTCGATCGATTCCGTTTCATTAGCTGTATTTACATGCACGGCTGTACAAGTTTAAGCCAAAGAATCTAGACTTTATTTTTTTAAATTTTTTTTTTTTGACTGCTTGTTACATTTTATGTCTGGCCCTAAGCAAGCAAGCAGGTTTAGTCTGAGTGTTTACTCAGGAAAGCCCTTTTAAAAGTGGAGTGTGCATTCTTTATTTTCAAGTATTGGAGGCACTTATATAAGTTTACCATGGCTGATTCTGCCGTGTAATTCTGCAGGGTTGTCGCATGCTTTTCACATGGTTAAACTAGACACTTACTTTAGTTTACTTTGGTTTGCCCTAACCATAACTCTCTAGGCTTTACAGTGCTGACCTGTGCTTTACCATGCTTTCACTATGCTTTACTACACCTGCCTGTGCTTTAACAGGGGATACCTTTATAAAGGATTCTCTTCAAATGCAGAAAGCACCTGTCAAATGTAGCACATACTTTTGCGCACATGGCCCCTCCCTTGCTTGACTGTAATCATGAATTCAAAAGCCATGCAGATTTGCGGCTGTAACCTGCTGGCAAGGTTTTGTAAGAAATAAAAAAACACTTATCTCTCTTTATATATATATATATATACAGTATAGACGAATTGAAATAGGATTGTCATTTTTGGATTTCAAAACGAACGTTTTATACACAGTGGGTAAGTGGGATTCCACGATTTACGTTTCAAGAAACAATTCATTGAATGCAAAGATTTTATGAAATGGCCCCTAACTTAAATATCACAGCACAACTTCCCCCACCCCCCAAAAACTATTATTATTATTATTATTATTATTATTATTATTATTATTTTCAAATACAATCTAGTGCCTCAGATGCTAAGAAGGCTCCCATTTCATATTGACATAGAAAACCGTTGATTTCAAAGTTGTCATTTCAAGGCTTTTTCTGCCAGACTAACTGGTTTTTAATGAACAGATATAAAGAAGTGCTGTTTACAACGCATAGGAAACCAGTGCAGCTCTGTGGCGTGTTGCTGGTTGTTTTTCATTTGCCATCTTTTCCCTCCCCCCTAAGAGAAAGGGTGCTCCCTCCAGTCCAAGCAGGCTTGAGGCATGGAGACTGAACTGCTTCCTCCCTCACCCCCACTAAGAGAAAGGGTGCTCCCTCCAGTTCAGGGCAGGCTTGAGGCATGGAGACTGAACTGCTCCCTCCCTCACCCCCCTAAGAGAAAGGGTGCTCCCTCCAGTCCAGGGCAGGCTTGAGGCATGGAGACTGAACTGCTCCCTCCCTCACCCCCACTAAGAGAAAGGGTGCTCCCTCCAGTCCAGGGCAGGCTTGAGGCATGGAGACTGAACTGCTCCCTCCCTCACCCCCACTAAGAGAAAGGGTGCTCCCTCCAGTCCAGGGCAGGCTTGAGGCATGGAGACTGAACTGCTCCCTCCCTCACCCCCACTAAGAGAAAGGGTGCTCCCTCCAGTCCAGGGCAGGCTTGAGGCATGGAGACTGAACTGCTCCCTCCCTCACCCCCCTAAGAGAAAGGGTGCTCCCTCCAGTCCAGGGCAGGCTTGAGGCATGGAGACTGAACTGCTCCCTCCCTCACCCCCACTAAGAGAAAGGATGCTCCCTCCAGTCCAGGGCAGGCTTGAGGCATGGAGACTGAACTGCTCCCTCCCTCACCCCCACTAAGAGAAAGGGTGCTCCCTCCGGGTCTAGGGCAGGCTTGAGGCATGGAGACTGAACTGCTCCCTCCCTCACCCCCCTAAGAGAAAGGGTGCTCCCTCCAGTCCAGGGCAGGCTTGAGGCATGGAGACTGAACTGCTCCCTCCCTCACCCCCACTAAGAGAAAGGATGCTCCCTCCAGTCCAGGGCAGGCTTGAGGCATGGAGACTGAACTGCTCCCTCCCTCACCCCCACTAAGAGAAAGGGTGCTCCCTCCGGGTCCAGGGCAGGCTTGAGGCATGGAGACTGAACTGCTCCCTCCCTCACCCCCCTAAGAGAAAGGGTGCTCCCTCCAGTCCAGGGCAGGCTTGAGGCATGGAGACTGAACTGCTCCCTCCCTCACCCCCCTAAGAGAAAGGGTGCTCCCTCCAGTCCAGGGCAGGCTTGAGGCATGGAGACTGAACTGCTCCCTCCCTCACCCCCCTAAGAGAAAGGGTGCTCCCTCCAGTCCAGGGCAGGCTTGAGGCATGGAGACTGAACTGCTCACCCCCTGTGATGAAAGGGTGCTCCCTAGATAAATATAATTTTGCTTAATTTGAAGTACATGATCAGGTATTTTCCAATGTCTTGTAAATAGCACAACAGAGAACATTTTAATATTTAATAAAATTGATTACAATAAAATAAAAACAATTGGGGATGCCACATTCCAAGACAAAAAACAAACAAACATATTTTAGAGCTGCATCATTTGGATTCTAACTCTGTAGAGTTCTGTAGACGTATTTCACTTGCTTTTTTTTTTTTAATGATTATTATTCTATTTTCATTGAAGCAAGTCCCCCGCCTCGTCCTTTGAATAGATAGACACGGAGTTCACAGAGTACCCCGATCGCCATTGAAAAACGAGCGCAAAGCCACACAACACGCATGCAATAATCGACTGCCAAAGCAAAGTATGTTTTTCAAAGCCATGTTCCCTCCGATGAATCATTCATTACAAATTGGATTGGGAATACAGACGGTGTGCAGTAGATAATAGTTTATTCTCTAGGGGAGGGATTCTCTTGTCAGTGTTACTAGATCTCGCTATTTGCAGGTTTGCAGTCCATTCACAGACGAGGCTCCGTTCAGAATAATGTTTGTTTTTTTTGAGACTTGGAAGTTTCTGTCTGGTATCGACAAACATTTCTAAAATTTTTTAATAGATTTATATTTCATAAAAAAAAAAATCTGTAATAACCCGTTTGAATAAAATATACAGACAGGATATCACGTCTCCTATCACCCTGGAGGTCCTTGTGATGGGAGATGGGAGGGGGTGGGTTAGCGGGAGTCTACTGCACTTAGACCTGTTTCATTAAATACAGTATATTTACATAAGCTGGTTCTGCTGTATCGGAGAGGGAATATGGCTTTTCTTAATCAAGTCTGCAACTTGCATGCTCAGCTGTTTGCCTGAGTCTTGGTCGGTCTGCATACTCACTGATACCAAGCAGTATATATTGTCCGCTAAGTCACTCTTCATTTTTTATGGAGGGCACAGGGTGGGGGTAAATCTAAACAACTGTAGCTGTCGAATGTTGAAAGGAGCGAGGCCAGTCCCAGGCTATAGGCTACTTATACGTATGTTCTGTGATCTGTGCACAGTAAGAATTCGTGGAAATGCTCAAGAGCAAACTGGATATAGTAGGTTGGACAGACAGGCAATGGGCGTGTTGAGTAACTGAGCGACTCAGAGCCAGGATTTTTCCGCCCACTCGGATCTCCGATTGGAATCTGCTCCGTAGCGCTCTGAGCTGATCAGGAGATGCGGAGCTGGGCAGTCTGATAAGTGGGTCCTTTCACACACCCAGCGCCTGACACCAGCCGGGCCATTCAAAACCAGTGATCAGCAGATAAATACGTCCACTTTTATTGCGCTGGGCTCTGCATCCCTTTTTAAATGAAAGAAATAAAAAACAAAAAGCAAAATCTACACGATCCAGAAAGTCCCAACATGCATTGAAAAAGGCGATACGCTCACAATACCTGCCTTCCAATAAGCATGGGTAGGCAGGTCATGTATATCTATACAGGTCCTTAATTATAAAATTTAATTAAAACACCATACAAGTACGTAGCCTGAGCTAGGCTCCCTCCCTCGCTCCCTCCCTCGCGCCCCCTATTGACAGTGCTTTTGAAGCGGGTTCATCTCATGCCTCTCTACCGGTGTTTCTTCCCTGCTCTTGCCCCAGGTGGTTGTCAACGCCCTGGTGGGTGCCATCCCATCCATTATGAACGTGTTGCTGGTGTGTCTCATCTTCTGGCTGATTTTCAGCATCATGGGAGTGAACATGTTCGCGGGCAAGTATTACTTCTGCTACAACGCCACCTCAGAAGAGGCCTTCAACCACACCGAGGTCGACAACAAGACCATGTGCGAAAGCCTGATCGAGCAGAACTTCACCGAGGTGCGGTGGAAGAACGTCAAGATCAACTTCGACAACGTGGGCGCCGGCTACCTCGCGCTGCTGCAGATTGTGAGGCGCCACTTTCATTTGACGTAAAACTCTAGAACCGATCCCAGCCCTTGAACTTTCATTGGCTCGTTCTTAAATTTGCATGCTCCGATTTACCCATAATTCTATAGCTACTGCTTTCAACTCAAAAGCTGTATATATATAATTTGAAAAAGGAAAGATGCTGTGTGCCAAAAGGAGCAAAAATCTAAAAGAAAAAGGTCATGTTTATCAGGATGTTTCGGACGCAGGTCCGCCTTCAGCTGGATGACATCATGATTATGTCAGAATAGAATGTTCGTTCCAGAGTTCCTAATTTGCAGATAAACTCACATTCCCTTTGTCTCCGAGCAGCATTGGTTCCACTGCACTGACTGTTCCCACAGATGGTGATGTGTCTAAAGCAGTGTGATTATTGTTGAAATGTGGAAATAGATATATATATATATATATATATATATATAAAATGTAGCATACAGTCTTAAGTTGGAACTTCAGAACTGGCTTTATGTGTTTATGTGTTTATGTGTTTATGTGTTTATGTATTTTTATAACAGGCCACTTTTAAGGGCTGGATGGACATCATGTATGCTGCTGTGGACTCCAGAAAGGTAAGTCTTGTTTTGGTTTGTTGTCTTTTTCCACTGAGATTTGACGAATCACACGTTTTTGTTTTCTTTACCTTTAAACATAATTTGGTAGTTGCACAAGGGCCCTTATTTTGATGAAAAGCGCTGGACGAAACACCTGTCTGCTTGACTCGGTTTCTTCTAGTTTCAGTAACACTGATGAAGGCACTAGCATTAGAAACGCCTGTCTGCTTGACTCGGTTTCTTCTAGTTTCAATAACACTGATGAAGGCGCTAGCATTAGAAACACCTGTCTGCTTGACTCGGTTTCTTCTAGTTTCAATAACACTGATGAAGGCGCTAGCATTAGAAACGCCTGTCTGCTTGACTCGGTTTCTTCTAGTTTCAATAACACTGATGAAGGCACTAGCATTAGAAACGCCTGTCTGCTTGACTCGGTTTCTTCTAGTTTCAATAACACTGATGAAGGCACTAGCATTAGAAACGCCTGTCTGCTTGACTCGGTTTAGTTTAGTTTAGTTTAGTTTCACCTCCTGTATTTTTTTCCCCGCAGGTGGAGCAGCAGCCCATTTACGAAGACAACATCTACATGTACATCTACTTCGTCATCTTCATCATCTTCGGATCCTTCTTCACCCTGAACCTCTTCATCGGTGTCATCATCGACAACTTCAACCAGCAAAAGAAAAAGATAGGTCGACTTTTCTCTGAGCGACAAAGTGCAAAGGCAGACGCTAACTGGGAGTAGTCAACTAATAGAGTAGCACACTGGGGGTTAGGGTTAGGGCTAAAGGCACAAGATATCAATTAAAAAAAAATAGAAAAATGCCAAGCGCTCACCAAACACCAGCATGCTTTCATGGGGGGGGGGGAGAGATGGCATTCCAGGTGAGACTTGCATTTCTGTGCTGCTTTGTGTGTACCCTAGCATAGCGTCCAGCCTCACAGCGTCATGCTGCGATTGTAACCAGTTCTGTTCTTTGTCCTATACTTTGGAGGTCAGGACATCTTCATGACGGAGGAGCAGAAGAAGTATTACAACGCCATGAAGAAGCTGGGCTCGAAGAAACCACAGAAACCCATCCCCAGACCTCTGGTGAGTGGATGATTACAGGGTCAGCAGTCCTTAGAGAACTCTCCCATAGGAAAAGCACTGCAAAGTGTGATGAAGCACAGTGAAAGCATGGCAAAGCAAAGAGAGGTCTGGTAAAGCATAGGGAAGCATTGTAAAGCACAGAGAGGTCTGGTAAAGCATAGGGAAGTATTGTAAAGCACAGAGAGGTCTGGTAAAGCATAGGGAAGCATTGTAAAGCACAGAGAGGTCTGGTAAAGCATAGGGAAGCATTGTAAAGCACAGAGAGGTCTGGTAAAGCATAGGGAAGCATTGTAAAGCACAGAGAGGTACGGTAAAGCATAGGGAAGCATTGTAAAGCACAGAGAGGTCTGGTAAAGCATAGGGAAGCATTGTAAAGCACAGAGAGGTCCGGTAAAGCATAGGGAAGCATTGTGAAGCACAGAGAGGTCTGGTAAAGCATAGGGAAGCATTGTAAAGCACAGAGAGGCATGGTAAACCATATTAAAACACAAACCATGGCACACTAAACCTTTATAAAAGTTTCCCATAGTAAAAGCACAGCAAAGTGTGATAAAGCCCAGTGAAAGCGTGGTGAAGCAGGGGGGAAGCATTGCAGGGGACTGTAATTGGACATCCTTAACTGGGGAAGGAATCTGGGGTGCAGTAATACCAGTGGAGGATTTCCTCCCTCGTTCCCCTCTCCTCTTCCCTTGCAGAACATAGTGCAGGGCGTGGTGTTCGACTTCGTCACCCAGCAGGTGTTTGACATCACCATCATGATGTTGATCTGCCTCAACATGGTCACCATGATGGTGGAGACAGACGACCAGAGTAAGGAAATGGAGAACATACTCTACTGGATCAACTTCATCTTCATCATCGCCTTCACCACCGAGTTTGTGCTCAAGCTCTTCGCCCTGCGCCACTACTACTTCACCAACGGCTGGAACATCTTCGACGTGGTGGTGGTCATCCTCTCCATCGTGGGTAAGCGGCAGAGGTGCCAAAGAGTACAGCAGCGCTTTAAAACAAGCACTCAGTTCATATAATGAAGAAGAAATGCAATCGATATTGTTTATTTCTTAGCAGACGCCCTTATCCAGGGCGACTTACAGCTGTTACAAGGTATCACATTATTTCACATTATACATATATCACATTATTTTTACATACAATTGCCCATTTATACAGTTGGGTTTTTACTGGAGCAATCTAGGTAAAGTACCTTGCTCAAGGGTACAGCAGCAGCGTCCCCCCACCTGGGATTGAACCCACGATCCTCCGGTCAAGAGTCCAGAGCCCTAACCACTACTCCACTACAGCTTCCACCTTCATCAGATAGCATGGTAGAAATAGCCGGGTAGACTGATGCTGTTCTTCAAGTGTGAAAGATATATAAATATGTAATAAAAAATGCCTTTATATCCAGACCACCTGTTTCTGAAACATTGCTCATTCATGGCTCCCTGAGTGTGTCAGGTTCCTGTGCATTTGTGAGACAGAGCTGTAACACGCCCTCCTCTCTCTATAGGCATGTTCCTGGCCGACATCATCGAGAAGTACTTTGTGTCCCCGACCCTGTTCAGGGTCATCCGCCTGGCCCGAATCGGCCGGATCCTGCGCCTCATCAAGGGTGCGAAGGGGATCCGCACGCTGCTGTTCGCCCTGATGATGTCCCTCCCTGCCTTGTTCAACATCGGCCTGCTGCTCTTCTTGGTCATGTTCATCTTCTCCATCTTCGGCATGTCCAACTTCGCCTACGTGAAGCACGAGGCCGGCATCGACGACATGTTCAACTTCGAGACCTTCGGGAACAGCATGATCTGCCTCTTCCAGGTGACCACGTCGGCCGGCTGGGACGGGCTGCTCCTGCCCATTCTCAACCGCCCCCCCGACTGCGACCTCACCAAGGACAACCCGGGCAGCCTGGTCAAGGGCGACTGCGGCAACCCCTCGGTGGGCATCTTCTTCTTCGTGATGTACATCATCATCTCCTTCCTCATCGTGGTCAACATGTACATCGCCATCATCCTGGAGAACTTCAGCGTGGCCACGGAGGAGAGCGCCGACCCGCTGAGCGAGGACGACTTCGAGACCTTCTACGAGGTCTGGGAGAAGTTCGACCCGGACGCCACGCAGTTCATCGAGTACGGCAAGCTGCCGGACTTCGCCGACGCGCTCGAGCACCCGCTGAGGGTCCCCAAGCCCAACACCATGGAGCTCATCGCCATGGACCTGCCCATGGTGAGCGGGGACCGCATCCACTGCCTGGACATCCTGTTCGCCTTCACCAAGCGCGTGCTGGGGGACAGCGGGGAGCTGGACATCTTGAGGCAGCAGATGGAGGAGCGCTTCGTTGCGTCCAACCCTTCCAAGGTGTCCTACCAGCCCATCACCACCACCCTGAGGCGCAAGCAGGAGCTGGTGTCCGCCATCGTCATCCAGAGAGCCTACAGGCGCCACCTGACAAAGAGGGGCTTTGTGTGCAAAAAGAGGCCTGTCGCCACCAAGCTGGAGAATGGAAGCACCAACCCCGAAAAGAAGGAAGGCACCCCTTCCACAGCTTCCCTCCCGTCCTACGACAGCGTAACAAAACCGGACAAGGAGAAACAAGAGGAGGTTGAGGGGGGAGACAAACGAGAAAGAGGCAAAAACCAAAAAGATGTCAGGGAATCCAAGTGTTAAAAGAGTGTAATGACGATGACGATGATGATCATGATTTAATAATACATAAATAAATAATACTTAATAATAATAATAATAATAATAATAATAATAATTTAAAAAGAGTTCTGAAAAAAAACCCAACAAATGTACAGATTATTTCATTTGCAAGTAAAAATTTAAAAAAAGAGAAAAAAAAAAAGTATTGTTTACAGACTTCACGGATGCAGAACCCAAATTTCTACAGCTAAGAAAACACTCGATTTAAAACCAAACACATAATCAAGCTTACTGTGTGACATCGCTGCATCGAAAAAAAAAAAAAAACTGAAGGGAGCAAAAGAGGGGGGGGGGGGCTGTGCTGCTTGTCATCAGACTTCTTTGGGGACCCTCTGACACAGGAAAATATAAAAAAACAAACAAAAAGGATTTCAAACGACCGGCTGGTGGAATCTGTATGTGACGCTCCGGAGAACGCGACTGCAGACTGATCTAGCGTCTGCGGGAGGAGATGCAGGACTTTTCCGCGCGGACGGATGGATTTCTCTATTTGTTTATTGATCAAGAAAAAGGAAAAGCAGGAAACTAATGAGAAAACAATATAAAGGGACGGGGGGGGGGGGAGGGGGTTGTTTGTTCATACTGAATATACTTGCATCTTTACATTTATTTGAGCAGCAAAAAAGGAAAAAACAGAACAAAACATTTAACATTTAGCCCATGTCACCTGTTCATGGTTTCTTTGTTACACAGGCGTAAAAAAAACGTTTTCTACACGGGCTTGACCGGGAGGCGGAGTTGTGGGGGGAGGGGAGGGGGGGGGGGGTCGGGGTTCCACTCAGTCTGATTGGGGGACTTGCTCGGGCCTAAATTTCCCAAAAAAAAAAAAAAAAAAAAAAAAAACACAAATATATATATAAAAAAAGAAAAAAAAATACTACTAATTGTGCTCGTTCAATTGCATAGAAATGACTTGCATGATGGCATGCTGTGATCAGGAATCATGCATGAAGAATCATAGTCCACATGACACTGATAAACCCTGTCCACGGCAGCGGTTTGGTTTGTAAGTTTGAAACTTTCCACTGGGAATTGAGATCACTTGAAGAAAAAAAAATAAAAAATAAAGATTTATACAATATTGGGGGAATAAACCTAATATATACCACGCCCTTCACAAAAGAGCATTACCCCGCTGTACAGATCTTTCAATTCAAGCCTCATTATTAGAAATTTAAAAACGATCTCAAGAGGATGGTGTGCAGTTCAGTCGATGATGTTCATAGCATCTGACTTGACGGTCATTGTTTCACATTAAAATCAAAAAAACAAACAAAAAAAAAAAAACAATCTCATAGTCTACTGCTCTGAATTTTATGAAAAAGTGAGTTTTTTCAAACAAAGAAACACCACGAACGAATGGGTATGTTATAACGGAACGAGAGGGGCAGGACAGCGTACCCCGGAATGTGACACCGTTGAAACGAAACTGCTTCCAAACACAACGATCATTTGTGTCTTGCAATATTCATTTCCTCCAGATCACAGTGTAGAAACACATGCTTCAGTTTATTTATTTATGTATGTATTTATTTGGTCACAGGGATGCTCTGTGTGTGTGTGGAGTCTTTGTGGGTGGGTTTGGGGCTTGAAGATGATCAACGCACTAGGAAGAAGAGAGGGCTGTATCATGTCACTGGGAGTTGATGCTGTTTTTAAAATGTATTTTCTTTTATTTATTAAGTTATTATTATTATGATCCCTAAGCCTTTTTTTCATAATTCATCCACTATGCAGCAGAGCAGCGGCACTTTGGCGATGCATGTTTTTACTGCTTCTATAACCACATATAATATTTAATTACCATGTTTTAAATAATAATAAAAAAGAGAAAACGAAGAAGGGAACAGGTATTTTTTATCCAGACACAGCCCCCCCCCCTCCCTCCCTCCGCCCCAGCGCCACCACGGTGCCAAGGGGAGATCAGACTTAACTGTCCAACGAGTTATTCCAGAACCGGACTTGTGGTTCTGGAACGTTCTAGAAGATTCCTTGAAGAGGATTTTGGGGGGGGGGGGGGGGGGTTAGTGGTGGGCGACGGAAGAGGGAAAGTGGGGAAGCTGCGCATTT
Source organism: Acipenser ruthenus (assembly GCF_902713425.1). NCBI lineage: Eukaryota > Metazoa > Chordata > Actinopteri > Acipenseriformes > Acipenseridae > Acipenser > Acipenser ruthenus. The sequence goes on along the minus strand of NW_026708206.1, from coordinate 58,477 downwards.
TGTGTTGGGACGATTTCGACAAAGATGACCACCTCTTTGCACAGCTTCGTTTCGAGTGGTTGCTTGTTCCTCACTTACTCTGTGTGACTCTCCACAAGTTTTTTTTTTTTTTTCTTCTTCCTAGAAATAATAATAAAAATAACTCTAGGGATAAAAAGAAAGAAAAACGAGTGAAAAATGAAATGATATCCACCCGGATTAATCTGCATAATACTGAAGGAGAAAGGGAGCGTTCACTTTATATACTGTGTCACATAGATAGATAGATAGATAGATAGATAGATAAACACGATCGGAATGACAGAATGTTCCTTTTTTTATTTGTTGCAATGCCAAATATATTCTAGAATCATCAAGTAATAAAACAGTTACTTTAAACGGACGCGATGCCTTTATTAATTTCTTGTGCTTGTAACCTGCATTTAGCAGTAATGTTGCCAAACCCGCTTATTGTGTTTCAACAGGTGAAGTGGGGCTGCAAGGGAGGACCTAAATGCACCAAGTCAGACAGAACAAATAAGGATTACTGTAAGACTCCTCACTTACAGCTAGGATACGATGTGTAGCAACAAAGCAAACGCAGAGGCGTGTACAGAAGGGGCTGTGCTGTGAACTGCGCAAACTGCATTCAGTTCTGAAGAGTTTTGAAAAGAGGGGATTATAAATAATGTAATATATCATTTGTTTATTTTTTGCATGCATGCATTTTTTTTTTTTTTAGTAAATACAAAAAAACTGATTTAAATTTCTTTTTTTAAAATAAATAAATAAATAAATAAATAAAAACAAAACGATTGAAGTAAATAAAATCAGAAGGAACTGGCATTCCCGATTGATACCGTGTGTCACGACGTTTAGTTTTACATGTGTTTTATTTAATATATATATATTTAAAAAATGAATTAAAACAACCTCGCTCCACCCCAAAGCAACAATAGAAAAAGGGCTACAGACAGACGGACAATCAGACAGACAGGCAGAGAGACAGACAGGCAGACAGACAAGCAGACAGGCAGACAGACAAACAGACAGGCAGGCAGACAGACAGACAGACTGGCAGACAAGCAGACAGGCAGACAGACAAACAGACAGGCAGGCAGACAGACAGACAGACTGGCAGACAAGCAGACAGGCAGGCAGACAAACAGACAAGGCAGGCAGGCAGAGAGACAGACAGGCAGATAGACAGGCAGACAGATAGACAGACAAGGCAGGCAGGCAGACAGACAGATAGGCAGAAAGACAGACAAGACAGGCAGACAGGCAGGCAGGCAGACAGACAGACAGGCAGGCAGACAGACAAACAGACAGATAGACAAGACAGGCAGGCAGACAGACAGGCAGACAATGTGCATTAAGCTCAATCTATGACCAAAGTGTTGGGTTATGGGTAACGTATCTGGTTTGCTCGGATGGGAAGTGTGGTGACTGAAGGGTGCTCTCCACCTCTGCTACTGGAGCACCTACAGCACTGTGCAAATGCATCACAGCACCCCACTGCTTCTAGTGTGCAAATGCATCACAGCACCCCACTGCTTCTGTTTCCATTTGTTTTTTGCATATGAAATCAACCCCCTGAAACTGAAGCGCTTGGAAAATTAACAAAATAGGCAAATTAGTGCTTGTCCAATTTAATTGGCTTTAATAGGCCACCTGTGCAATTCATTTAAACCAGCAAGAGAAAAGGAACACAGAGCCACACGTGGTGAAACGCCGGAGACTGTTTAGAAGTTGTTTAAGATGCCTGATTAAAGCACAAAGCGGTCTGACATTTTCACACACGAGTGCCTGTTGTTTCTGTATCACTGATTACTGAGAGGAAATTGAAGTGCTCACCTGCAGATAGGTATATAAAGGATGTGAATGACGCGAGGTGTTCTAATACATTTGCAGACGACTGTGTGCATGTTTGATGATGTCAGAACCCGCGTTCTGACATCATCAAACATGCAGAGTAAATGAGGGCTTTTTTGAGGGTTTGGTTGCATTTTTTAGAAGCCGTTCTTGGGTTTGGCTGTCGAATGTTAAACCTGCACCAGACTGCAAACGCACAAACCTAGATGTCAAGGAGGGGATCCAGGGACGAAAAAAAAGAGACTGCCTGTTACGAGTTACATGTGTGTGTGTGTGTGTGTGTGTGCGTGTGCGTGTGTGTGTGTGTAAAATGTTATTTTTCTTCAATTAAACAAGAAAAGACTTGCTGGTGGAGAAAAGGCATGGCGATACGCGTTGCCTGGTCATTTGGGACGTTCAGTAAGAGATCTGCAGGTTCTTTTCTAGCATCCTTTAATAGTTTGGGGGAAAAATATAGAGACATCACTGCTGGATGTTGTGATACCAGGAGGGGGTGCTGTTGAGAATTGGGGGATTGGGGTAGTTTAGATGAAGGCAGCTGAGTGGGGTACGAAGTGAAATGTTTGACTTCTGTAAGAAGTGTAATTTTGGAGATGCAAATGATTTTGTTTTATAGGCCTTTACCCAAACGAAAGCTGCTTGCTTTGAAATTGGAGTTTTATAGCAAAAGGCAGGAACAGCCTTACGTACCCCAATGAAATGATCACGCAATGATTTATATTTTTTCATGCCTTTTCTCCATTTGTGGGAAAGAAAGAAAGAAAGAAAGAAAGAAAGAAAGAAAGAAAGAAAGAAAGAAATATAAGCTAACTAAAAATCAAAAGTCTTCCTGTGGCAGCCATTAACAAAAGATTTAAAAGAAAGAAAAAAACCTGTAAGATTATAGTCTGCTAGCTGCAGCAGCAGCAGCATCTGATGTGTTTATTGTTTACTGCTGAGCTCTGGGTAGTAAAAAAACAAAACAAAAAGTAAAGAAGCGAGTATGGGCTCGCGTGACCGAGAATTATTCCCAAAGGCAGGCCTGTATGTGGACTGCACAGTGCACTGGTCAGCATTGCTCTATTCTGGACTATGCAAGGAATCACACTCCGCATTGGGACACTGTAGGACTAAGCTGTAGCAGACTCCAGATTTGGTCACTTCTTGTCACATGTTCACTTACTTTATACAGAATGTGGACAGGCTTTAGGAAAAGCTGAGCCCTGTTTTATTATTATTATTATTATTATTATTATTATTATTATTATTATTATTATTATTATTATTATTCATTTATTTCTTTATCTTCCATTTTTTTCTGTTTGTTTTTTTCTCTCTCCTGCCACACACAGATGTAACCTGTATATGAAAACGTTAGCGAACCTAACAAGTAGTTTATTAGTAAAAAAAAATAAATAAATAAAAATACAAAAAATATGCATGGTGGCTGATGATGATGATCTAACTCAAAACTAATGGTTAAAAATGCATTACTAATATAAGCCAAAAGAGAATAAACTTTAACCCTTTTTACTGTATCAGGTAAGGCATGAGTAGTTGTGTGGTTTCTTTTACAGTTTCACAAGATGGTCAGACTCTTTCAGCATATATATATCACTCAATAAATAATTGTGGCAGCTAATATCCTTGCTGTTTCCCCCTGTTGCTGCTAAAGCTGAGGGGCCACGATGCCACTTTGAGGCTCAGAACCTGGTTTCAGGAGGCTGCAGGTTTCAGGCTGCTGCGCGGAGCACCAGGGGAGACGTGGGGTTTGATACAGCAAACCTCAAACTAGGTCTCATGGAACCAGGTTTCAATAGGACTTAATTAAAGACTGGACTTTGAAAATCCCTGTGTTTATATATAGAAATCCAGCTCTTCTGCTTCAGACAGCGCTTGCTCCGAGATGCTCCCACACTGCTGTGGGTTATTACCTCAGCCAGTCCTGCTTTCCATTCAAGCCAGGCTGGGATCTCCTCACAACCCGACCCCCTCAAAGAACCAGCAAGAACACGAAAAAGCGCAGTCATTGATCTCTCAGCGCTGTGCCTTCACAGCTCTCTAGAATGAATGACCTGCCCAAGGTCAATCGCACAGCGCTGTAGCGGAGAACTGCACCCCAGCCTGCCAGCCTCTCAGCTCCCAGCCCCTGGACTCGCTCCCCTGCCTGCCTGTCTGTGTGCTTGTATCAAACAGGGAGAGAGAGAGAGAGAGAGAGAGAGAGAGAGAGAGAGAGAGAGAGAGAGAGAGAGAGAGAGAGAGAGAGAGAGAGAGAGAGAGAGAGAGAGAGAGAGAGAGAGAGAGAGAGAGAGAGAGAGAGAGAGAGAGAGAGAGAGAGAGAGAGAGAGAGAGAGAGAGAGAGAGAGAGAGAGAGAGAGAGAGAGAGAGAGAGAGAGAGAGAGAGAGAGTTGCATTGTGCTGTGCTCTGGTAGGAATGGCAGTGGCATTTTCTCTGCTGTTGTGTGTGTGTGTTTATGAATCACAAAGGAGGTAATGCTGCAGAGAAGCTGTTACAGATGGTACACACACACACACACACCGGCACAGGCACTAATACATGCCAATCGGCTTGTTCTGTTTTTACCTGAGCGATTAGCTCTCTTTCTCTCTCCCCTTTCTCTTTCTCTCCCTCTCTCCCCGTCTTAGCTGTCACACGCACACACAGCACACGCAAACGCAAACCCTATCAGCAACTGTGTGTCTTATTTTCCCAGAGCTGTCACCGATCCCTCTCCAGCCTCTCACACACACACACACACACGCACACGCACACACACACACACACACACTTGTTTCTTCTTCTTCCTGTGTGCCGGAGATGTCAGCTGTACTGAATAGAGGGGGGCCCTGCAGTGCAGCTACATTGCTGCAGCACTAGAGACTGAGTCAGCACAGCCCATGGGTGAATACATCAATGAGGGGATGGGGAAAGAGATCCAAGACGCCTACTATAGTGTGTGTGTGTGTGTGTGTGTGTGTGTGTGTGTGTGTGTGTGTGTGTGTGCATCTCTGTATATAATAGTGAATTTTCAGTTTATCACTTCTTGCTTGTCTTCCTGGTTGAGTATGTCTAGTGATTGATGACTATCCAGATTGGATCCTGATTCTCCTTGGATAGAGAGCAGTTTCTGAATTCATTCATCTCTCTCTCTCTCTCTCTCTCTCTCTCTCTCTCTCTCTCTCTCTCTCTATATATATATATATATATGTGTGTATGTAAGAGAGGAATTATATATATATATATATATATATATATATATATATATATATATATATATATATATATATATCTGTAAAGGTGCTCCAAAAAATATTGTAAAAACTCTCAGAAGCAGAAAGAGGAACCGGGGAGGAACATTTCATTTGTTTGATGTATTCTGTTGTGTTTTTTTTTAATCCGTTCTGCCGTCCGCGTCTTGCTTGCTTGTGCTGGGAGGAGTCCGGGTAGTGACACCGCCCTGTGCATTGGATTTGTACGTCTGTGAACATGAATTATTTATTCCGTTTCCTAGGATGGATCTCTGTGAGTTAAAGCTACAGCGTGATTCAGAACGCTTCTGAATGTCATTGTGAATGTATATATTGCTGGCTCTGTAGATCACAGTAGCTATGACAAAGTGTTGCATCACCCTATAGAATTAACAAACTGTGCTTCCGTCGAAGGAAACCTGCTGAATAATGTGACGTTAGCATTTTGAATTACATACCGCTTTGTAGTTTTCCATATACTTAACGAAAAACTGACCAAACTGATGAGTGGCATTTCCAAATCTAACATGAAATACTGTGCTGCTAGTCTGGCTTCCGGTTGACTTTTGCAATATAATTTTGCAGTGATTACATGATGTTAAATACAAGATGTAAATGATGTTCATATAGTTTTTATATTAATAATTTAATATTAAATTTTTATATTAAATTATTAATCCTAAAATTCTAGGTGATGCCACGTGTGTCCACAGCTGTAGTTAAATGTGTTCATCATATGAGATTGAATTATCAAGATACAGTACATGGAAAATATGTAAGCGTCAGACAGACAGACAGACAGACAGACAGACAGGTGGACCAGGGCACAGACAGGCAGACAGACAGGCAGACAGGTGGACTAGGGCACAGACAGACAGACAGACAGACAAGTGGACCAGAGCACAGACAGACAGACAGACAGAAAGGTGGACCAGGGCATAGATAGACAGACAGACAGACAGACAGAAAGGTGGACCAGGGCACAGACAGACAGACAGATGGACCAGAGCACAGACAGACAGACAGACAGGCAGGCAGGCAGACAGACAGACACCCCCATGTATCCCCAGAATTGAACAATCTCAATGGCGGTATTAAATAATGATAATATCAAGTTTCAGCACAGTTGGAAAAGCAGTTTTTCCATATTGAAAAAAAGGGATAGAGCAGGGCTGGAAGGGAAAAAATATTTTCGGGACTAGTTCCGAGTTGTGAATGCAACGAGGAGCACTTAACCGCGCATTCACACACACCGAATCAGAGCTCTGATCGCTCTCTCTCATTTTAATAAACCCCTGAAGGTACACAAGGAACTGAGCGGCCGTTCAAACTGTGCCTGCTTAAAAAAACACATTCGAGAGAGCGACTCGAGCATCACGAGGAGGAAGCAGACCATCCGGACGACCGGATCCAACCCGTCAGTACATTTGAAACCCTCGTTGCAAAAATGAAGAAGGTTAGCATGTTTTCTTTTTCTTTATGGGACACATACTGCGTGTCTCTTGCACCTTAAAGCGTTCAACTTCATAAAGTCAAAATAAACATTCTAAATGCAAGCCCCACCCTAGATTCAGCCTGTGCCTTTCCATTCAAACGCCCCGAGTTAATGACAATTCCTTCTTAAATTTCCAACCCCAGCGTCAGTGGCTGTGCTACTAACCCAGGTGTCGGAAAAATCAATGCTTCCTAGATTTAAAAAAGTGGCGCAGCTTTGCGGAAATGATGAGGAATAACCGTGAATCCATTCCAGGAAAGAGAGGATCTGCAGCAAGCGGCAGGCAGGTTAGTGCTGATGCAGCAGAGGGGAGGAGGGGCTGGGCTCGCTCAATACAGCACCAGGCTCCCCCGTGTGGACATGTGGGGGAACTGCACCAGGCCCTGCTTGTGGTGACGATTTCTTTCTTTAAATAAATTAATGGACCACATTAAGTTGCAACTCTGAACCAGAACAGCTAGCTAGTTGTACAGAAGGGAGGGATGTAAAACCTGACACATACAATAACAGCAGCCCAAAATAAAAGTCCTTCTATTTTATAAACTGTTCTAGTATTATCCTTCCAACACTGGAAGGAGGTAGAGAATATGCATCAGAGTTTATAGCAGCGTGGCAGTAATACAGGCTAATACACCCTGGGTATCTTCTCAATGCACACTGAATGCCTATTTTGTCAAATACATTGGGACACTGGGCAGCAAAGTGGTTAAAATAAAATCTGGAAAACAAAAGGACCAAAACTAAACCATAAGGGTCTCATGAGATCGCTGTTACGCTGATTAGATACAGGAAGACCCAGCTTGATAAATGTTGCATGCCAACAGTGGAACTGTGTTCCCCCAGGTCTCCAGACCGTAGCTTAGGGATTTGTAAGTTAAGAGAAGTAAAACCATTTTTTTTGTCCCAGTCTTAATTCGTTTAGAGGTTTCGCTGTACCATTCCATGAGAACCAAATATTATACCAAGAGTCAAAGACACAGGGAACAGAGACTATTTTTATATATATATTTACATTGGACAACAAAACTTTTGAAAAAAAAAAAAAAAAAAAGTAATGCACGCATCATAGGAAATAAAGCATTACGTTTCTTTAGCAGATACAGTGAGCTTGAGAATCTAAAATATTGTTCTACAGTAATATATATATTCTTAAGAAAAATACACACACTGACCTATCACAGAATGAACACGTTCTGCGTTGTAAATTATTAATAAAAACCAAAGCACGTGGTCTTTGTTTTTTTCTTTTTTCCTTGCCCTCCACAAAAATAACTGTACATTATCTGATTTCAAAAGCTCTTGCAAGGTCAGTAGCGAGACGACACATCTAGGAGGATAACGCGATTTTTAAAATGATTTTATTTCTTTAACATATAAAAAGCTCTTGTCAAGCAGACTGAAAGCTGCATTTGCAGAAATCTAGAAACGGTTCCGTGTTAAAACAGACTCACAAAAACACAAAGGGGTCTTATTAAAATCGACCAGAAACAGCTGTGTATCTTACTGCCACAGTTTAAATGTTACTTTTAAAGACATAAATTCACTAGCGAGCCCTCACACAGGGGGTTAGATGGCATCTACAAAGAACTTCTTTTAACGGTTTCCACGAGGGCGGTATTGGACCCCTTACAGTTCTGATCAGCTGAATACAACCCAAGACCTGCAGACATAATTTAACAGCTTGCTTTAACTTTGCCTGGGTAGGTATGATCCAATACACCGTTTAGCAAGGGGGGGATCCAATTAAAACATCATAGTTGCATTTGCACTGAAGAAACAGGGTATTTAAAAACAATGACAAAAGTTAACGAGAAGTCATTATCTCACATAATTACCAACACGGAACTGTCTGATTTTATTACTAGTTTACTATTCAGCTCTACCTTGTGTCTGATGATAGAGTGTTATGTTCTCAGTTCTAAGTTCTTCTGAATAACCCTGCGTCTGTCATTAACAAGTCAGATCCATCCAAATAAATCCCTCTAGACTTGCTGTTTATTACAGATTCATCTCCCAAATCTACAGGAAAAACCAAACAAACAAGGATATAAGATCCCAACCTGTTGTCCCGGAGATGCGGAAGCGGTTTCTCGTTGAAATAGTTACTGTAAAGAATTTCAATGCATCAGTTTTGAAGGATTGGGGGTGTCTCTACTGTACCAATTCAGCAAAATCAAGGACCACAGCCAACAAAATAAAATTGCTTACCCATACATTTTACACGGATCACAAGGCATAGTTACATAAATAGAATACTGTAGTTCATGATATAAAAAAAAGATGAGGGAGTTGCTATTGCGAAGAAAAAAAAAAAAAAAAAAAAACACGACTGCCGCTGTGACAGTGTGTCAGGTTAATTCAGGATCCGCTGTCTTTGTCCTTAATATTAGCCTTTTTTTCTATTTTATTTTTTTCCTACAATAAAAAGATGCAAGTACTGTATAACAATCCTACTAAAATTGTTCTTTTTTTAAAAGGTATAAACACATGGAAGTTTTTTGTTTTTCTTTACTGTATCCCTGTGAGCAGTTAAATTTTATGTAAAAAAAAACCAAAAAAGGATTAATAATGTTCCCACCCCCCACCCACAAGTCTTTGCATTTTATCAGCGCTCCTGTCGCGTCGATGCTTTGTTTTTCTTTTACCCCGTTTTGACACAATAAAGATCTTTTAAAGTCTTCAGTTCCTCGATGAGCGTCTTGTTCTGGTTTTCCAGGACGGCCACGCGGTTCTCCAGGCATTTCACGTATTCCTTCTTCTTCCTACGGCATTCCCGCGCCGCTTCTCTGTGGGACAAAAGAAACACGCGTTGTGAGTGGAACAGCTCCTAGTTTCTGGTGGGGAGGTGCTTTTCAATCTGAAGCAGAGGGAACACACAGACACTTTTTCAGGAGCACTGGCTTGAAATCTGGTTCCTGGAGACCACCGGGAGACCTAGTTTGAGGCTTTGCTGTATCAAACCCCAAGTCTCCCCTGGTGTGCCGTGCAGTGGTCTGAAATCTAGACCCCTGAAACCAAGTTCAAAGCCACAAAGTGTCTTAAGGAGGTTTTGCACCACTTTAAGTTTCCTATCTATGAATCTATTATATTGCATATATGTTTTTTTCATTTTGTTTTTTTAAAGTTACAGCAGGGTAATTCTCAAACTCCACAGGGTTTTAAAATTTCTAAAAAGTTCACGACCGAAGAGAGGATTCAAAGCCCTCGTTTCTGTGCCCTACCTGTTTTTCATTAGTCTGATTTCCCTTTTCATCTGTGGGTCGTCCGACTTGGTGGAGTGAGACGAGAGAGTGACCGGCGACGACATCACCACAGTCTGTGGCAAGGACGTGGTGGTGGTGGGGGTCGTTCGAATCTGGTACGTCTGCATGTCCCCTCCGGCTGCTGGGACGAGACACGGAATTCTATATCAAAAACAAACCTTATGCCTCTCTCCAGGCGAGAAGCAGCTTTAACAAACTGGCCCTGATTATTATTATTTTATTATTCTTTTCCACAGCATTTGTTTTCAGTGCAAATCGTTTTTTTTAATTCTACATTTAAAATCGTCTTAATTTAATACACTTACGTTTGTGTTAAATTTACATGCAAGACTTAGGTTAAATCTGGTCGTGCGAATTGTCAGTTTCCTCCTCGGGATGCTTGAGTCGCTCTCAAATGCATTTTAAGAAGAACCTGTTTGAACAAGCGCTCAATTCCTTGTCTACCTTATGGGGTTAACTCTGAGTGAATCGGGCCACCTGGACACTATGTTCATGCTAGCTTGCAGTGTATACCGGGTGGGCAGAACGACTACTAATGCAATGCTGCTGTGGACACAAACAAGCAGAATGAGAGGACCGCGATGCGTAATAAAGGCAGCCCTGTGTAGCGTGCTTCACTTACACTGCACAACAACTTGATTGCTGGGCACCAGTATCTGCTGTCCGTCTGACGTCTGTGCGTACTGTAGAATGGTGGTCCCTTGATGTGCTGTGGCTCCAGAATTGGTCATCGTTAGTGTCTGTAGACCCTGTATCCCATCTGTCCCAGGGCTGGCCAGCTGGATCGCTCCATTAGGGCCAATCGCAACTAAAAATCAAAGCATATATTGATCCACGTTATCCGTTGGCCGGATCTCAAAACTGCCCGGAGGTCATTGGTTCTCAGGAGTTTTAACCCTGTAATGCCCAAGCATTTTTTAAATGAGAAAAGCTACTGTATTTATCTAACTAGATTCAGTTTCTTTTATTCAGTTTATTTACCCCCTACCTGGCAACACAATGTACTGCATCTGGCTTGTGAGGCTGGATTTGAAGACTAATAATAATAACAGAGGTTTGGTGAAGCACTGTATGAGATGTGATACAGGGTTAAAGTACATAAGCGCCGTCGGGCCGGGCCCCGCCCCGCACACTCACAGTACTGGCCGGTGCTGGTCTGGTAGATGGGTGTTGGTACCGTCATTGTCGTCATGCCCGTAGAGGAAGCGTTCTCCTCTTCATCATTGCGCGCTGCCATCTCCTCCGACGACAGGTCGTTTAAAATCTTCCTGCAAAAGAGACGGAAAACTGAGCCTCCATTTCTACAACCCCGGTCTGTCAGAGCCGGGTGGAGTAAATCTGCATGCCCTGTGCATCAGGTTCACAATCAAACCTTCTATAAAGAGACCACTTGGAGTCAGTATAGGCAGATTTGACTTTGGTGAGTTCGCCAACAGAAGCACTCTAGGCAAGTGATGTGCGATGTACGGCTGTGGTCTAGTTTAGAGTATATGAACATAACTTAGATATTTTATTTAACATTGTGTAATCAAACAAACTACAAAATGATATCGCAAAAAGTCTACCGGAAGCCATAATAGCAGTACAGTATTTCATGTTAAATTTCAAAAAGTCAAATTTTTCAGTTTTTGTGTATACGGAAAACTACAAAGCGGTATGTAATCCAATATTTTGTACGTTTATAAAAAGGGGATTCACTGAATGAAGATGTGGAGACTGTACCTGTATGATGGTCTCCTGGCTAGGATGTCTCTTGATTTCTGTGATGAACCCACACTATCTGAGGAATCCTGTGAATCTTCACTGTCAGACAGCGACGATACCTGCCAGGTGTACAGAACAGTGGAAACGTTAAGTCTTAAGCTGTGTGAACACGAAGCCACTTTTTCAAGAACAGCGGCTTCAGCGGTTCCAGGAGACCACCGGGAGACCTAGTTTGAGGCTCGCTGGTGTGCCATGCAACGGCCTGAAACCAAGTTCCAAGCCACAGAGTAGCTTTGTGTTCCCTTAGCTTTACACAACAACAGGCCATCAGACAACAGGACACAGCAACATACCAAAAGGAAAACTGAATATTTTAAATGACAAACATTTTGACGAGATTAAGTCAATGGCTTCAGAACTGTCACTGAATTTATTTCGCTTATTTTAGTCCCTCTTTAGCTAGCATGGTTGAGTGTTTTGTGGTTATGGTGGTTGAAATTCAGTTTCTAGCTCGAGTGGACCTCAGGGGCGTGGCCAGGTTCTTGGCAGGGTGATCGGATCACGTAGAAAACTTCTCAGGTCATGTTTTTAGTCTTTTTTGTGAATGGAGATTTAGGCCTAGGGCAAGCATTTACAGGAAAGCCATTACAGGCTATACACTAAACAGGCAACTCACAAAACTAAATACAAATAAATAAATGCTGAATCACAGACCTCTGTTTGAACCGACATAAATCCCTTAAGAGAAACGGATTAACAACATGCTGCTAACTTAACTACTGGAATAAAACATGCTTGCTTTACCATGAGAATCACAAGAACGGACCTTTGGAAGAAAGCACACCGCTTGTGATACAGCAGTTTCTTGGTGTTCAGTTTTGGAGCGGAGCTACCGCTGTTATCAACTGAACTTCTTGCGTGGTCTCGAACTGGAAACAGATTTCGCTGCGATCGCTCACAGCTGCACTCTGGTTTTCTTGAGACACACCTACCTGCACAGTCTGTACCTGAGGGGACTGGATGACCGACTGGGCTGTCTGGATGACACTCTGAACCTGAAGCTGTCCACTCGGCAGCTGAACCACCGTTATTGGAGAACCTCCCAAAGACATCTGATAAGAATCACAAAATAAAATGAGGACAGGGAATTGCTCATTTAAAATTGCAGTTACTGAAGAACAAATCAGTCGAGGGACACTGCTTCCAAATAACTGGGTTAAGGTTTACACTGGCCCTGCAATTTGTTTCTAACTTCTGAGAACACCCTCTTTGTACTGTGGCTTGAACATGGCTTTACTCCCCCCTTTACAAAAGTGGCAGTCGAGAGGAGACTATGTACAAAAGTTCAGAGTATGGGAAGAGTGAAATTGCTTTGGGAGAAATGTCCAAGCTGAATAAGGATGTGGTTGATAACATCAAAACAAATTGGGACCATGTTCAAATAGTAAGAGACTCCGCTAATGAACACGTGGTTATTTTAGACAACACACACATGTTCTGAGCAATGAAATACATTTCAGCGTTGCTTAGCGAGACCAGACAGAACAGAAGAAATACAATTAACCCATTCATTACTTTGTCATTTTTTGGATCATTTTGAACTGCCATCATCACAACCTGTCACTTTAACTTTCTCTTTAACTATACCGTTACGATAACTTACTCGGATTTTGTTAACCACAAAAGTCAATGCAGCAAATTACATCAGCTTGTGTTTTGATTTTACTCAAAGAAATGAATTTGGTATTTAATATATAAACACATATATGTTTGGAGACAGATTTAAATACCTGTCATCCTACCCCCCCCCTCATTACAAAACTACTGAATATATAAAGGTCACCTTACCTGTTGGGCAATCTGTGAGATCTGGGATGCATGCAATGTGGTTGGAATGGTGATTGTCTGTGATTCAGTGCCATTGCTGTTGTTCTGCTGCACCTCCTCCATTATCAGCTACAAAGGAAGCACACACACACACACACACCTGTTTAACTGCACTGTGTATTCAGCTGCACAAAACAAAGCAAACATGCTGCATGGGCTTTTGATATCTTATCTTCAATGGAATAAAAGCCTGCTGGTGTCTCTATCCACACGGCCAGCGTGCAATTACCTCCTCCTGCACTGGGGTGATGATATCATGCTGTAGATAACCCTCTTTCAATTGCTTGAAGCGCTGATGCCCTGAAGAGGAACTGAAGCCACACTCCAGAACTATCTTGTGTGAGTTTTGAGAGTGAAGGAAGCAAAGCTAAAAGGGTGGACTAAAGCTGTGGTGAGGAACACGCCTTTATTTTAGTCAGGGTGTGAGAGGTAATGACATTTTCCATTCTGAAATGTTGGTCATTTTGAAAGATGATTTAAAAACTGTTTTTGGTTGCACACATACAGAGCAGCTGTGGCCAAAAGCATCACCTAGAATTTTAGGATTGAGACAATTAAAAAAAAAAACAATATGACAATTAATTTTTCTTTCAATAGAACAGCATAGAAAAGTAATTTTCAATTTCATTCAAATTACATTTTCTGCTATTATTTTGCAATAAGCGAACCCTCTGGGAAAAAAAAACACCACCACCAACTGTCTTTGTTTCATTTCCTGCTTACAACCTTCAGCGATGCAAACACGATAAAACATTTCCAGTTTTCCACTCACACTAATGTGCGCGTGAAAGCCATTGGTGAGGAATTATACAGCTGCACACAGACCTTGAAGGGACCAGGTGGGGTGGTGCATCAGCATGCACGCTGCTGCAGGAACAAGGTCAGGTTTCCCTTCAGATCTTGTATGGAAAACAGGCTGGCAGCAATAGTATTACTGCCCAAATATCAGAAGATTTTCATTCATCACTTCTAGGTTATAAATGTCTACACAGCACAAACCTAAACCTTGTTCTTTTGCAATGAAGTATTGCAGGTGCTGTGCACGACCCAGCGATATGGAAAGTATTTTTTGAAATGGGCAAGGGTAGACTGTGGGACAGGTGTCAGGAACAGACCCCTTAAACCATGACTTAAACCCTGATCAGAAAATTTACAGCCTTCACCCTTCACCACATCACACTCAACAGTAACTGCATGTGGCAGCCCCAAGAGAGTCAATATCAGCAGCCAGGGAAACACATGAAGCAGTCAGTCTGAATGTGAATGATAAGCAGGCAGCTCTCCCTCGCAGAATGAGTCGGTCTCTGCTTTGGCAGTTGTTGGTACCTTACATATGTGTCAGCACACGTTCCCCAGTGAAAATGTGATTTTTGCTTACTGAGATCACAGCCCTGCTTTTTATATCTCTCTCCCTCGGCTCCGTCTAGCTGGATGGCCCCAGCGCAGTAAACGCTTGAAGGAGCAGGCATTCATTCCCAAGCCTGTCTGCAAGCAGAGCAGGAAGGCATGGATGCGTGTAAGGAACAGACCAACACAGTGTAAGGTTTGAGGGCAGCCTGTCGGGACAAGAAATGATTAAACCGCAAAGAATGCCATCCTGAGCCACATAATCACGCTGTGGGTTAGCAGCGCAGACTGGTTTGTTATTGGGAGGAACCCTGGGGTCTGATTCTCGGCCAGGGCTGGTTGAGTCAGCCTGCAAAGCAAGCTTAAATTGACTAGTCTGTAGCAGGATGGGTGCCTGCAGGGTAGACAAAAGTTGTGCTTCACTTATGTAGCAAAGAAAACGTTTTCCCTTTCTTGCTGTTGGTTTAGGGTAGACAGCAGTCATTGGCAAGGAATTATATATGCATATAAAGGGACAAGGTGGGGTGGTGCCTCAGCATGCAAGCTGCTGCAAGAACAAGATCTTGTATGGAAAATAGGCTGGAAGCAATCGTAACACAACTGCCCTTTCAGTCATCATTTCTAGGTTATAAACATTTACACAGCATAGACCTAAACCTTGTGCTGTGGATGACCCAACGATATGGAAAGTATATAGATATATTTTTAAATGTTAGAATGTGGGAGGCTCTTTCAGTACTCAGAGAGCCTATTAAACCTGAACAGCCGATCTGTGACTGATATTTAAAGCAAATAGATCAGCAAGCATATAGATATATATTTTAATGTTAGAATGTGGGAGGCTCTTTCAGCGCTCAGAGAGCCTGTTAAACCTGAACAACTGATCTGTGATTGATATTTACAGCAAATAGATCAGCAAGCATGCGCGTTATCAAGCGTCATTTCTTGGTTTATTTTGGTCAGTCACAACATTGCATACAAAAACACATGACCTCAGACGTGTGCAGTGAGGGACACACACACAGGTATGCCACCGTGCACCGTGCTGTGCAGAGCATGTAGACTCAGGAAACAAACACAGCACAGTATCCAGACCAACCCAGCGCATCTACACCAGGGTGCCAACAATCACTGTCTACCTGCCAACCACGTGTCCCTTTGTTCTCCTTGCAGAGATCTGCACATTTAGGGGTGTCTTTTAAGAAGACAGATAGTACGTGCATAGCAGTGTACGCTCATAGATCTTTTAAAAAAGAAAGAATTATTACAGCAACAACACAGGGAAAGTGCTTTGATTTCAGGACCTTGAATGAGGAAGTAAACAAAACTGCGTGGTTTAAATGAGTGCTTAGGCCTGATTAATAAATGAATAACAGGGACTGGTTCAATGGTACTCCACGCTGGATCACTAAATGTTGTGTTTTTTGAAACACACATGCAGCAGTGGTTTCTGAATAAACATTTAGGATTGTAAATAAATGATCTATCACTAGCTGCAGCTGTAATCTGCCAAGTGCTCTTGAAAGCAAATTCAAAAGCAGCAATATTCACTTCCTAGCTTTCTTTAATGGATTTTTCCCCCTGTCCTGTTTACATTATTGTTCAGATTATAAACCCCCCCCCTCTCCTCTCCTCTCCTCTCCTCATTATCTTACCCCCTTCACTTCCTCTTAGTGTTGTGTAAACTGCAGGCACAAAATGGCTGCTGCATTCCACCCAGATGCGCATGCCCTTTCCTGGTGATCCAAACCGTGACAGCAGCCAGTCAAGAGGCGGGGGATATTAACCCCGGCATAGCCGCTAATAATCCAGGGCACTGACCCAGGTAACCGGTTTTTTTAATCTAGCGTATTGGGAGGGTTAACGCTGCATTTCCACTGTCATCATGACCCAGTTTGGGAAAGCGTTCCTATCTAGTACAGTTCTTTAGCAATGACTGTCCTGCAGATCACACAGATAAAAGCGTGCACACAGCACCAATAAGAACAGGTACCATTAGCATCGTTTAGCTGGTGTTGCCGGTCAAAGATCTTTTAAAACAGCAGGGAAGACTGGACAAAGTGGCATTGTGTTCCCTCAGCTTAGTCCTGGCAATGAGTAATGCACTAATAAAAACTAATAGTAAAAGAAAAGGTAAACTATAAGATATAATCACTCAATTTGCCTACTGCTGTCATTTCTATACATCTAAAAGCATTTGTGCTGTAGGTGTAAAATGAATTGGTACTATTGTAGGGTGGTGTTGTTTGGCTTATGCCAGCTGTCTGATACACAGTACTGTACTGTAAAGTGTTGGTGTGTTTTAGGGGCATGCAATTCATAACGTGTCTGTGTGACTGCTTAATCAAGCTGGGTGGAGTCACAGTCCCAGGAATATTTTCCAGACTGTCATCATCATGACTACTTATTGAAATTATTACATCTGCCAAAAATATTGAAATACAGTAAGACCCACCCCCGCCCCACGACTGTCATGGACAGGGGACGGCATAATTGCCACTAACAAATTTTATTTTCTGTTATTCTGCAGAAATGTATAATCTGCTATGCCAACACACACATATATATATATATATCCTTATAAAACATATTCTTACAATAGGTGTACATTTAAAAACGTACTCAATTATTTTTTCCCCCTGACATGACCATAGCCTCTTGCTATAATGTTGTATAACACTGTGTGGACAATAAACGTGTATCTGTATGAAACTCGCTTCAGTGTCTTCAGCTGGTTTAACAGGACTATGGCGATGCGGTTCACCTTCTTTGTGATCTTATCACACTGTTCCCTTGCCAAACAAATAACTGTGGGCATAACATTTCTTTTCAGACGCAGCATGTCAAACGAGAAAGCCAGTGGCTCTTTCTCTTCAATTACCGAGGAAGGAAACGCACAGGATATGAAAAAGCAAATACGAAACCGTACCAAGCAACCGACAGAATCGATATCTTCAGACAATGCTAAGAATAGAGGAAACTGGTGGCGAGGTTTATATCTCGCAAGGAAAGCAGAGCATGCGAGTCAGTAACGTTTTGATTTTAGTTTGCATCTACGTTGTAAACAAATACGCAAAACCAAAGTAAATACATTACAGTTTGCAATCTGACTATAACCTACACTACAATTAGCGCTAAAGAGCACCTGGTCTTTGCAATCAAGGCCCTGCATTCCCATTTCTCTACCGATGATAAACCACAGCTACATGATGTGTGCTATTTACTTGAATTGCTGATGTCAAAACATGGTACAATTTGAAGCTTTTTTATTATTATTATTTAATTGCAATAACTCAATTTCGATGAGGGTCAATTATCGAAACAAATGTACCGATTTGCAGTTACAAAGACTTCATCGGGTCACTGCGGGGCCCCATCTTCCAGGAAATATCCCTGAAAACGACTCATAAAACAAATGCGAGACCCAACGCAATACAACATGCCTTGCTTATTTCAATCTCGAAATCCTTATGTTAGCTCTTTCCTATTGAAGGCCCGTTTTAAACTCGTGTACTTAAGCCATCTGTTCCTCAAATTCTTCTCGGGGAAATAATTTCTGAGCAAACTGTGGCGTAAGGATTGTTATTTTAAAAAAACACGCCTGGTTTCTTTACACAGATATTCGACAGAATACATTTAAAAAAAACACGAACTCGTCAAAGTGGTGCAATAATGTGTAATGTCTACCTACATCAAGCAATCTACAACCAATTAAAAAAATAAAATACCACAAACACACACATATATATCTCTGATTAACGATTACACAATAGGCCTGCAAGACTAAATAATAAAAAATAATAACAACAACCTAAGCATGCAAGCGCTTTCCGGCGCGAAACTATACACACACTAAAAAAAAAAAAAGTAAACGCTTATTAAATGTTATCGGCCAGCCCTCTCATGCTTTAACGAATTTTCTTCCACTGGTCCCCGTTTCTTTGTGTTTATTCAGGGCTGTATAAACCCAAGTCACACTGCACGCAGTGACCGCGTCAACAGCACGTCAGCGACTCGGGCAGCCATTAAAACACCTTCCCCTCAAACAGCGACTGAGAGACGGGGAGGGAGAGAGAGAGACAGAGCCGCCATACGCGCCCCAACTCCGCCAACAACCAAACAACAGCGACCGCGGCGGGATATTTACCTCAGGTCCGGAGCAAGGCTCTCTCCTCCGCGGTTTGTTTGTTTGTTATATTCGACGGCTTTCTGTGTTTCGAAGGGGGGGGGGAATCCGTTGATCTAATTTTTTTTTAAAAAAATTCAAAAAAAAAAAAAAACGATTTTTTTTTTTTTTTTTTTTCAAAGGGAAACAAGCGGCGCCAAACACCGCCCACTTTCTAGAGCGCGTGACCTCGTTTTTTTCGGCTGGTAGAGCCCGCTGATTGGACGAAAGCTTTTTCAAAGCAGCCCCGATGTTGAGCCGTCGCTAGAGGGCGTCAGTTCTCGAAAACAACAACAGCAGCAACATCATTACAGCGCTGAAGGTTTTATGAGGTCTGATGGCGAAAAAACGCGTTTTAGTGATAATACAGTGAAAACAAATAATGGTCTGTTCACCTTTATGAGGCTAACTGCTAACAGACCGCCACTCCACTGGGGTTGGCACCTCTGGTTAAGAAAAAATAATAGCAAACCACGTCACTGTACTGGAAACATTAGATTTCAACATCGCTTTAAAGATTGCACTGTTGAAAATTAACTCTGCAAAGAAAGAGGTTCATGCAGGTCTGCGAAACAGGGACCCCTTGCAATATTGCGGACAGCATTTACAAGCTAAACAAACTGTAAAAGCCGAATATTAATATGCAAATGTGAGGTGGGCAATCGACCGGAGGATAAAGCCACTGTCATGCAAATCCGAGTTAGTGCCGAGCACAGACTGTCTCCTCCTTTGCAAATGTGCTGCTTAGGTTGTGTTAGCGTCATTGAAACATAAAACAAACCATTGTTTGTTTAATTATTATTATTATTATTATTATTTATTAGCAGACGCGACTTACAGCCGTAAACAAAGCATACATTTCAAGAATCACAGTATTAACACAATTAAGAGCAAGATAAAACACAATGACTTCATTTCTAGCAAGTACAAGTATATGACAAAATACGATTCAATAATCAGAGCAGATAACAGTGTCAGTGATAGTTACATCAGGATACGATTAAATGCAAAACACTACAGATTGAATAACACTAGTGGCAGATTACAGTACTCTGTAAAGTACAGGATTAAATGCAGTAGAATACCTGTGATTCTGATCATGTGTCTGTCGCATGTTTTAAAATGTTAATAGCTTTTCATTCTAATATGTATTTTTGTTCATTTCAACAACATGTTTTGATTGGATTACATTCTGACTGTAGGAGTGTCACTTCACTGTCTCCCACTCTCCGAGGGAGACAGCCAGACAACCCTAATCACTTTTAATCCCCTCCAGTTTTTGTGTGACCCATTCACACCTTGACCCCCGTACTCGCCTCTTGCAACCCCTGCTGGTTTATCCCCTGCTGCTTGTGTTATGCATATCACATTTTACTTTCACAGAACCGCTCTGTGTCTTCGCCCCTCAGGTGCTTCACCTGCAGCGTGGGTTTTTACACCCCTCCCTTGTACTGGCAATGCAGCCCCTGAGATGCATGTACCCCAGAGCACAGTTTACACCTTATTATAGTGACCATTAGGAGCTCCTGGGGAACGCTGCATTACAGGCCAGCCAAGAGACCCTGAAAATAACACTGAAACATCTCATTGTACAACCCGCACAAAATGATCGTACCGTAAATGTTTCTGATCCCAGATTGAATGTATGATGAGATCGTGTTTTAGGAGTGATGTTTGTGTTTTTAGTGATGTGAAATCACTGCTGGCTGTCTCTCTGGTCAGCTTGCCAGGGCACCTTTGTAAATGAGGCCTCCGTCTCTCTGGTTAAACGTGTCATTATCAACATATGTTTATTATTACTTGTTTATTTAGCAGACGCCTTTATCCAAGGCGACTTACAGTGACTAGGGTCATCAGCTGCAGAGTCACTTACAATTACAACTCACCTGAAAGACAGAGCACAAGGAGGTTAAGTGACTTGCTCAGGGTCACACAGTGAGTCAGTGGCTGGGTTACAAGCCTGTTTCTTTAACCACTGGACCACACAGCCTCCGGATTGCACTGTCCACTCCATTCATTGGTGGGGTCTTTATTTAAATTGCAAATTGTATCATTTTGAATGAGCGAATACTGCTGCTGTTTTTTTTTTTTTTTTTCTTGCTTCGAAATGTAGTTTTAATAATTTAGACCTGATTACTCATTGTCCAGGAAACGTGGGGGGAAAAAAGGGAGCTGGAATCCTCTAAGATTTTAAAAGGAGTAATCCCCCAGATACCAGTTGAATTTCTTATTTCTCTCCATAAAAAAAGAGATTCAAAAACATGTCTGGAATCTCAAGGGGTTAAGGGTCAAAAGGTCAAGCTTCTTCAAAAGGAACCTATGCACACACAGTCTGCATTCTCTCAGGCTTAACCGCGGCACCATGGGCAGGGAGGTGGCACTGTTATTTCAGCAAGGGGTTAAAAAATACACAACAAACAACACTGGAATTGCAGCAAAATACAAGCCTTTTTACTTTTGGTTTGTTTGTTTCACAATTGAAACATAAAACAGTAATTATCACCAATGTTAAAAAAAAAAACAAAAAAAACTAGTCTTCTATAATTCCAACAATATCTAAAATCCTTTATTATCATTATTATTATTATTATTACACATTCATATTTAAACTGTTAGTGCTCTGCATACCCATCACTGCATTATTATTATTATTATTATTATTATTATTATTATTATTAATAAAACAATAACAACAATCACCAAACAAGATTGCAAGAATTGTAGACTTGCTTAAGACTTTCAAAGCAATGTTGGCATGGATTGCATGGGCTTTCAATTTTTATATATATATAACATATTGGCACACAATATATAGTGTTCTTTTGGGTTCCCAGTCTCACTCAGTAGCTTCATATATATTGCTATACACATCCTAAAGCCATGTGGGTTTCATCACAGTATATTGTGTTGTATTGCACAGCATGATTCCATATGCGACAAAAAACAAAAAAAGTGTGTAATGATTGAATCACATCGATATCGAATAGTTTAGAAAGAAGCACCCTGTATTTATCCAGTGGGGAATTAGCTGAAAATAAACCTTGCCGACTCGGATTACAAAACTGCATTGCTGGGAACGCATGGTGAAAATGTATAGAAACGAAAGCAGTTAATAAACCAAAACGCTGGCTTCGTAAGAAAACCATGAAAAACACTGAATCAATTACAACTATGACCAACAACCCAGCTGTACGCAAGGCGCTGCAATTACTGGTGAAAAAACGAGCTGCTGTCTGTGAAAATGTTCACAGCCTAAGTGATCCGGGTTCGGTTTGCATGAGCTGCGTTTCCATTTGCCAGCCAGACTGGTCTTGAAAGCGAGCTGAGAATCGGGGGTCCTGCTTTGTTTCCTCCAGCAGCAGAACTGACCCCAGTTGCTGTTGCTTTGACAGGCTGGTTTCACATTGCTGGTGGAAACGGACAACAGTGTTAAAACAGCCTACCCCCCACCAAAGAGGCTGGTTTCAAAAACAGATGCCTTTGTTGCTAATAAATAAAAAGCATTGTGGATTCAGTTTTTCTCTCCAACACGTCCCCTAGTCCTGGATTAAAAGACTAACTTTGTGTGTGTGTGTGTGTGTGTGTGTGTGTGTGTGTTTTCCACAAATGCTGGCAGCGTTGCAGAGCTATGAGAAGAGTTTGATCACGTCTTTGTCTTGTTGGCGTAGTTTTTTTTGACTTTCGTGCAGCACACAGAATTTGAAAAGCGTCCCACAAACCTGGTCGGAGCGTCTTCAAATAAAATATTTCACAGATCCACAGCGTACAAACCTCTCTCAGACAACTTTATTTTCTTTTTAAAACTGTACATTTATCTCTATAAAATAACGTTATAATATATTTCTATCTATTATTATCTCTAAACAACATACAAGGGATCGGGTCTGGACTTAAATTATAGGGACTCGAAAACGAATGTCGGGTACCAGTGGTGATGGAATTAAGGTGGGAGTCAATTCCTGGTTTTAAATTCCTTTTTAATAAATCAATTCCAGTTCTCATTCCCTTTTAATCAATTCCAGCACATCCTTGATCAATGAGTGGCATTCTGTTAAAATGAGCTTCTCACAGACTTCAATCGAAGTCTCTGTTTGTTAGTCAATTAAACTGGCTTCAAATGAAAGCAGTCTCTAAAAAGATCAATTACTGGAATTGGAACTGGAATTGGAACTGGAATTGGAACTGGAATTGGAACTGGAATTGGAATTGGAATTGGAACCCTGGTTGGAATATTAAAATCTGGAGTCAAGTAAAAGCAATCATGTAAAATAACAATAATAATAATTAATTAAAAATTCCCACAGGATATAAGGCAACAAGTTGTCCCGCTGTCTTGAAATGACTTGAGTATATTTTGTTGTTTTGCACCAATATACTGTTATATATATGTGTTATATGCATACACGAAACACACACAAAATAATAATAATGAAAATAAAATTAAAATTGCATTTCAGTTTGTTTGTTTTTTTTAAATTAGTCCACGCGTATGCAATTCCAAAACTCAACGCTGCAGCTCTCAAGCGTCGGTAGATTAAAACAAAAATTAAAAACACAATAAAAGCTGTTTGAAAGCGTCGACCACCTTGCTGTGCCTCAGACCTCGCAGCCTCTGCAATGCCAGTCAGTCAGTTTACCTCCGAGCAGGACCAGCAGGGGGCAGTGTCACAGCGGCGGGCAAAACGATCAATCCCCTGCGTGGGAAACGTTAAGACTCGGGTTCAATGAGGCAAGGGGGTGGGGGGGGTCACGATACTAGCCCAAGAGACAACTGCAGTGGGTCAAAAAAAAAAGTACTCCAACTCTCCTGATTTCTACTATAGACAGCCACTCTCAAAAGCCACAGGCCATTCCCTTGCACTGTACTGCACTGTAGCTTGAATATCACAAAATCCTTTTGTGGGGTTGGGATCTGGCAGACAATAAGAGGCGATTATTTTTACTGTACACATCCTCTAAGGTTAGTATCTCAATGAACCACGAGCCACGGATCCACGTGGACCCCAACCCCTTGGCCCCTGCCCCGCCCCACGACATGTCCTTTCCTGTCCGGTTCAGCGTTGAGTTTTGGAAGGTTCTCGTTTGTGCTTCGGTCCCGTGGTCTCCCCTCCCTCCCTCGCTCTACATGTTGTAAGCCACGTAGATGGGATCCAGCTGATCCGCCAGGAAGCTGTCCCGCAGGTGCATGCGCTGCTTCTCCCCCCGCGAGTTGATGGGGATCACGCCAGGATCCACGACCACCACCACGCCCACGATGAGGTGGTGCTCCTCCAGGACCACGTTTGTGACCAGCGGCACCAGGTCCAGAGCCTCCTGCTCCGAGCCACACAGCTCCGACACCACCACCAGCAGGTTGGTCCACGTGAACACGGCGCTGGGAGACAGAGAGAGAGAAGGAGGGACACACACACACACACACACACACACGCACACACACGCAATAGGAAGGTTATTTCTTTCTTTTTTTGCTATTATTTTTTGTTTATTTTATATATAACAATAAGACATAAGATGTATTTATTTTCTGAGAAAATGTATTTCAAAAAACAAATCTGAAAAGGTGTGTTTTCATTCCTGTGCGCTGGTGCACTGCACTGTGTAACAGGGTTCTGCATGCAGTGGGCAGTGTGTGTGCAGTGTGTATGCAGTGTGTGTGCAGTGTGTATGCAGTATGCCTCACCACTCCGCGATGCTCCTGTGTGCTCGGGACACGGAGGTCTCGATGTCGATGGGATGGTAGCGAAGCCCCCGCAGCTCCAGTGTCTCGTCCAGCGCTCCCACCACGTACAGGGCGTCATGGCGACCTGCGTTACGGCAACAAACACGCCGCTTAGAACCCGCACAGCAGCGACACGACCCCTGGGGCTCCACTAGCAGGGCTCCCCGACTCACCTCCGCTAGCATCCAGTAACTCGGTCCTCTTCACGAAGCCCAGGTACCCGGTGCGAGCCCACAGCGTCTGGGTGTCCCCGAAGCTCAGCTTGGTGTTGAAGTGGTCGGCCTGGAGGTTCTCATCCCCATAGATAGTGTAGTACCCGCTGGAACACTGCGGACTGTTCACCCACACCTGGAATCAGAATCAGAATTAGAACTGGCCGCAGGTCTGGGACACAGAATAGGAGGGATGCTACAGTTGAGTTTTCATTGAAATCCAAAATGTGGCTGAAACTCAACCCAACTCACCTCTCCCAGGTGGGAGTCCCCCAGGGGCCCCTTTGTCTCCGGGTTCACAATAACAACCCTGACCCCAGGCAGGATCTAGAAAAAGGAGAGAGAGCATCCTTATTATAATGCAGAAACGTGCCGGAAGCACTAATACACAATATAAATCCGGGATGTGTTAGACCAGGAGATGAGGGTATAGGGCACTGCTGTACACATGCAGGGAAATCATACCGATATAGTTAAAGAGAAAATTCAAACCAGCAGGTAGATGATGCCAGTTAAAAACCCGTTAGTTTGTGGAGATTAAAGGGGTCAGCAAAAGACTTTCTTACCTTTCCAGATTCAGTGAGAGGAAGGCTTTGTGGGGCTCCCTTTTCTACCAAACGAACCCTGAAAACACAGAAGCAGTTATCAGAAATTTACAAAAAAACAACACAGAAGACGACACCAACCTTATTTCAGCATCCGACAAAAAAAAAAAAAGGTTTGAATATAGATTGACATTTGGGTCCCAGTGCTTCTGCTGAGATACCACAAGCAAACACCCTTGAGACGAGCAAACAGCCGAGCTCTTTACCTGTCATGCCTCAGAGATTTCATGTCCACGTACACCGTCGTGGGGTCTGGCCCCGTGGTCCCCTGTGTTAAAGAAAGGAAACGCTCATTATACACACACACACGTTGTAAAAGGTTCGAGGCAAAAATGTCTGTATAGCAACACGCCCCGATCCATACAAATCAATTAAGTTTAAGTTGTGGAGTGTCTGTTTTTTTTTTTTTTCTGCACCCCAATTCTGATTTCGCCTACCTGTAAGCTGATGGCCAGGTTGACCCTCGACCCGAAGGAGGTGCTGACCGCTCGGGGGGACAGTCCGAGGTCCTTGAAGAGTTTGGAGAAGGACTGCGTGAGCAAGATGCGTGGTCTCTCCTCCGCCACCACCACGCAGCCACGCACACAGGACAAGTTTATACCACGGGCCTGAGAGAGAGAGAGAGAGAGAGAGAGAGAGAGAGAGAGAGAGAGAGAGAGAGAGAGAGAGAGAGAGAGAGAGGGAGGAGGGGTCAACACACACATCGCAAGTATGTCATTTTTAAAACCAGTTCCATCACCATCAGATAAGCGGATTCTCTTTCTAGCTGTAGCGATACTGTTGGGGACGGAAAGTAGACTCTTGTTAAACCAGGAATGGATCAAACTGCAATGCAATGGGAGTCTTATTTCCATCCCTGCAATACGATATATATCTTTTGGAATGACTTCTAGTCGAAACGGTAAAAAATCATCACATCTCTAACGACAAATACAACTGCGATGACAGTCCAACTACAACAAAAAAAAAAAAAAAAAAAAAGGTCAATATTTTGCTGCCGCTACCTCTGAAGCTGAGCTTTGCAGCTTGGAACTAGGTTTCAAGAGAGTGTAGGTTTCAGGCCCCTGCACGGCGCACCAGGGGAGACTTGGGGGTTTCATACAGCAGCAAGACTCAAAACTAGGTTTCCTGGAACCAGGTTTCAAGCCGCTGCTCCTGATAAAGTGGCTCCGTGTTCCCTCAGCTCTGTGTTAATGCTGGAGCCCCCTGACCTGCAGACCCGCAGGGGCTGAGCCTGTACCTTGAGTGCCTCGGTCTGTGTGCCCAGCCCCTTGGTGCACATCTCCATCACAGAGTAGGAGCAGAAGGTGTCTCTGATCTTGTACTGGCTGACTGCCGACAGCCAGAGGGACAGGTTAGTCTCCAACTCCATGGGAGGGATGAGGATGGACTGGTGACCAGAGTACACACTGAGGAGAGAGGAGAGAGGTGAGAGGTGAGAGGTGAGAGGGCACACACACACACACACACACACTTAACCGCCCCTGCTTCATTCCCCCATCCAGACATACTCTTCTTTATAAGAGCACGCTTGATCCGAGATCTCCATGTCCATTACCTGCACAGGCACCACAGCACGAAGCCCAGTCCGCAGTAGGGATCCAGGCAGATTGCGATCTGTCGAGTGGAGTAGAGCTCACACTGCAGCTTGATGGAGCGGCACAGAGCACTGACCGCAGCGTGAGAGATCTGAGACAGGAGAGAAAACGTGACCTTTTGAAATCTAACATGAAATACTGTACTGTAGACTTTTGCGACATCATTTAGTAGCTTCTTTGATTTGACTATGAAGCAAAAAGGAGTTCTATAGAGCGACGCAAAACCTTTGGCCACAGCTGTACGTGCAAGCTTGTCTGAGCTCTGCAGCTCCTCGTCTGCACACACGGAGCTGCTGCTGTGGAAATAAAGGAGCACTCTCACCTTGACCCCAGTCAGCATGCCCGTGGTGGACACGCTGAAGTCCAGGTAGGCCAGCATCTCTGCGGTGGGGGGCTTGTAGATCTGAGGGGGTCGTCTGCGGGGAAGGTCGTCTGCAACAGGACAAAAAAAAAAAAATACATAAAATAACCCGTCTCAACTCTCCATCCCCCAGAATGCCTCGGGTTGAAATGATCATCACCTGGCTATAAGGTAATAAGACACACCTGCCTGTGATTAAGCAGGCAGGTGGATATAAGCGAACAAACCTTTTGTCCCGCTTATATAGGCAGGTGTCCCGAATTACCTTAAAGCCAGGTGATAACCATCCCAGCTCTAATTTCAACCTGAAGCATTCTGGGGGATGTAGTCCTGTTACTCATTTGATCTCCAGGACTACGTTTTCTCGATCCTGTCCCTACTCTGCTACGCTCTCTCATTGTCCACATCCAGGCGTTGACTCCGGTTATCAATGAATGAGTCTCGCTCACCCGTGTCGATAATCGTGGGCCACGTCTTGACATCCACGGCAGCCGCTGCCTCTTTGGACTTCAGCGTCTTCATTAGGATCTGCGTGGTGAGGATGCAGGCTGCCTTGCTCACCTGCAGCCAGGGGGGGGGAGCAGGGGAGGAGAGGAGAGGAGAGGAGAGGAGAGGAGAGAGGGAGGTCAAAACTGACACCTGCATCAATTACAACTCTTTTGAAGACCATTACGTTTTTGAACCAGAACTCAGTATTTGGTGTCAGTTGCAGTTAATAAAACTTTTTTTTTTTATTTAATTTTTTTTTATCCCCCCCTGCCCCCCGTAACCAGAACATACCAATAACATACCACTGAAACGAATCTACAAGAGAATCATCAAAACATCTACAAAAGGCTGTAAAGCTTAATTTGGTTCTGGCGGCTCCAGCTTTGCTCTCGCGGTTGGTCTTGCCACCAGAACCCCTCGATGGACTTGCAGCTCTGTTCTGCTCGGGCAGCACTCACGTCAATGATCATGCGGACGGTGGGCAGCGTGGCGCTCAGGCTCTGCTGGTGGGGGGGCCTCACTGTGACGGGGATGCAGCCAGCGTACAGACAGCCGTAGAAGGAAGCAATCAACTCGATTCCTGGAGGCGAGAAAGAAGCCGGTTTTCAAGTCCATCAGAGGCAGCTTCACGTGCCAGGGTTTGAGCAGCTGATCCACCCAGCTGCTTCTGAAGCCCCCCTCCCCCCCGTCCCGCCCGCCCGGGTGTCCCGCAGAGAGAAGGGCGGCTCTTACCTGGAGGGTAGAGCAGCACCACGTTGTCCCCGGTGTTCAGATTGCCCTTTTCAGTGAGTGCAGCCGCGATGCGTTCTGCCCGCTTGTGGAGCTGCAGACAGGAGGCAGTGCTGACCGCCACGCCCTGAGAGAGGAGGGGAGGAAACCTGCTGTCAAATTCAACAGAATCGAGACTCCAACAATGCCAGCATCTTGACGCTGCATTTATTTCTCAAGCTCATTTTTACAAACATTTACGAGAGCATGAAGAGCCTCCCAATCCAGCGTGAATATGCGTGTTATTTAAACCCCCCACTGCTAAAAACAGCATTATTATTATTATTATTATTATTAAATTAGTCATTTAGCAGATGCTTTTATCCAAAGCGACTTACAGAGACTAGCAGGTGAACTATGCATCAGCTGCTGCTGCAGAGTCACTTCCAATAAGACCTTGTTTTTTTACGTCTCGCAACAGGAGATGGAAGTCACGACTGAGCACCCCTCCCTGAAACCAGATCAAAACCCCTCGACAGGCCCGTGGCTTGTATAAAACTCCACGTTCCGGGAGACGGGAGAAGATTACAAAAAGAGGTTCTGGAAACGGTTTAGTGTAAAATGTCTTCTGAAGGTAGGCCGACGCCGCTGCTCTGTACTGAAAACACATGTCCGAGTCTGGTACCTTTGCATTGAGGAGCATGAAGAGGATGTGTTCTGGTTCTGATTGAGCCCTCGACTGGAGAACCTCTGAGAGAAATAGATACTGGAGAGAGAGAGAGAGAGAGAGAGAGAGAGAGAGAGAGAGAGAGGAGAGAGAGAGAGAGAAATGTTATTTTTTTGGTAGCCTTTAAAAGCTTTGTGCATAACCCGTTTTCACTTATAGTATTACAATTTAGTACAACACATCTGGATATTATACACGACAAAGTCTTATTTGCAAAAAAAATTAAAAATGGTACCAAATTATTTTTTCTTTCAAAAAAATCTGAACGTCATTTGATACATTCCAAATCAATCTGCTGAAATTCACATTTCCAATCTAAAACAGCTTTATCATCACTGCGGGCAGGAATAAAAATACCCAGAAATGGATCATTTTGAGGCTTCAGTTTCTTATTTTATATCGAGGCGTCATGACAGTGTGTCGCTCGCTCGCTCGCTCGCTCGCTCTCCGCGCTTACCTTCTTGGCTTCCTGGTCCTCAAGCAGCCCCAGGTCTCTCCCGGCCGCTTCGGCTACCCTCTTCCCAGCCACCAGGTTCCCCACCATGATCGAGGCCGGCCCCACACCCACTGCGGGCACAAGACACGGGTTCAACAAGGCGAGGTGCCAGACAGACGTGCGACAACTCAACCGTTGATCCATAACCCATCACTGTGCCTTTTTATTCTGAGAGCCTCGACTAAACATTCCCTGATTGACTCCTCACCCTGGTGCTTGATTAGGGGTGTACTATATTACTGGCACACTTCAGTTTGAAAGCTTTCTGGGGGACGAGATTCTTACCGTTTGCGGCCGAAATGACCTTGAGCATTGCGGTGATGGAAATAAGACTCCTGTTGCATAGCAGTTTCACCCGTTCCAGGTTTTACTGCGAGCTTGATTAGCCACACTGTGTGGGCACCAGCTCAGGTGTGTCTTATTAAAACACAGTAAAAAACAGGAATGGATCAAACTGCGATGCAACGGGAGTCTCATTTCCATCCCTGTGGTGTATAAGGACGATGCAGTGAACAGGCGATCGGATTGATTTGTTCTTTTTTTTTCGTACCTGGCTGTTTCTGTCGAGGCTTGGGTAGGTTGGTGACGCAGGTGTGGGGGCACATGAGGATGTTGCAGGGGTGCAGCCCCCCCTCCAGGAAGTACTGCTTGCTCTGGGAGAGGTGGATGCCCCCCAGAGGGGTCTTGGGCAGAGTGTTCGCAGGGACCAGAGCCAGGCAGTACAGACCCACCTGGTGGATACTGTCAATGGCCTGGGAGTGGAAACGAAAACATCAAGAGAAACCAAGTTAAACATCGCCAAAAAAAAAATCAAACAGTCATGTTTGACAAACACAAGACTTGATACTGTATCTGAGGATAAACCACAAAAGTCATCTTGGGTTGAAACCAAGAAACCGAGTCAAGCAGACAGGCGTTTCTAATGCTAGTGCCTTCATCAGTGTTATTGAAACTAGAAGAAACCGAGTCAAGCAGACAGGCGTTTCTAATGCTAGTGCCTTCATCAGTGTTATTGAAACTAGAAGAAACCGAGTCAAGCAGACAGGCGTTTCTAATGCTAGTGCCTTCATCAGTGTTATTGAAGCTGGAAGGTGAGTGGAGCAGGCAGGTGCCCCCGGTGCTCGTTCCTGTGTCCGGGTGACTGACCTGAAGGACGCGGCTCATCCACTGGAAGCTGTCCTCTTCAGAGGCGTCGGGCCGCTGCTCCGCCACCACCACGATCCGCTCGTCGTAAAACACCGTCACGGAGAACACCGCGATCCTGCCGGGAGAGACAGCAGCACCGCGGTCAGGGCTACAGCCTCTCACTCAATACAGGGATGGGCATCAGACTACCACTGCATAGCGCTATGATCCATTCCTGGTTTTGCTACGAGTTTAATAAGACACACCTGAGCTTGTTACCTGTACACTGGGGCTGATAGTAAAACCTGGAATGGATGAAACTGCTATGCAATGGGAGTCTTATTTCCATGCCTGCAATGTGCAAGTGAGACCCCATGGCGCACCCATAGGGCTGCACCCCTGTCTATGTTGCAGTCTTGCGCAGTGGTCACTCACCTCCCCCTGTACACTGTCTTGACCGGCTCCACGGCCAGCGCCGTGGCCACGATATCGTCGGCGTTGTGTCTTCTGCCACTGACCATCAGCAAGCCGTCCATCTTCCCGACCACGAAGACCAGACTGCCCTGCGAGAGACGCAACACAGCAGAGCAGAGCGGCTTCAGAACAGAACAAACCGAGACCTCATCATTCAGAAGGGCAACGGGACTCGAATCCAATCAATGTAGTGCAGTACTCAAGTGACTCACCGGACCCACGAACCCCAGCAGCCCTGATCGGACGAAGGAGGTCTCTCCGATGGGAGCGCCGGCCGGGTTCAGCGGGATCACCTGCCAAATCAAAAAAACACAACCAGGACACTCAGGGACTGGTCAGCACCGCCCACCAGAACCACACAGGACCCAACTGAGCTGTACCACACTGCTGTCACAGGAAACCGAGCCAAGCAGACAAACAATTTGAATGTGTCATCATCCTTGCACTATTACGTCACTGTCGATATAAATAGTTGTAATCCTAACTTGTTGCATCTTATTTCATATTGTATTTCAGTTGCAGCATTTGCGCTTACTGTAAACCACACTGTATTTCAATACGAAGTTTGCATTGTAACCCTGCCCTGTAACACCTGGAAGTCGCCTTGGATGAAAGGCGTCTGCCAGATGAATGAATAACGACACGAGTCGAGGCGGCACGCACCTCAAAGGTGTTCTTGGTGACTCCAGGCAGCCCGTAGTACATCATCCCTCCAGCCCTGGAGCTCACACAGATCTCCCCAATCTCGTCTGTCTTGCACAGCTGGGGTGAGCCCTCGGGCTTCACGATGCACATGAGAGCTGCAACAGAGACAGAGACGCACACGGGTTAGAACAGCAAGGACTGCGTGCAGAGGAGGAGGAGGAGGGGGAGGGGGAGGAGGGGGAGGAGGAGGGGGGCCAACGCCATGTGAAACTCAGTGCAAAATGTGAAATGCAAACAACCCAAGCAAAAAATACTACGTTCGACAACCCAGACTGAATCAAGATGACTTTCTTATTGAAAATGCGTGCGAGTTTAAAACCGAGACTGGTAGAGAGTTCTGTAAAAAAAACTCTGAATAAAAGTTTCACACAGTAAAAGCATGGTAAAACATAGGGAAGCATTGTAAAGCACAGAGAGGTCTGGTAAAGCATAGGGAAGCATTGTAAAGCACAGAGAGGTCTGGTAAAGCATAGGGAAGCATTGTAAAAGCACAGAGAGGTCTGGTAAAGCATAGGGAAGCATTGTAAAGCACAGAGAGGTCTGGTAAAGCATAGGGAAGCATTGTAAAGCACAGAGAGGTCTGGTAAAGCACAGGGAAGCATTGTAAAGCACAGAGAGGTCTGGTAAAGCATAGGGAAGCATTGTAAAGCACAGAGAGGTCTGGTAAAGCACAGGGAAGCATTGTAAAGCACAGAGGTCTGGTAAAGCACAGGGAAGCATTGTAAAGCACAGAGAGGTCTGGTAAAGCATAGGGAAGCATTGTAAAGCACAGAGAGGTCTGGTAAAGCATAGGGAAGCATTGTAAAGCACAGAGAGGTCTGGTAAAGCATAGGGAAGCATTGTAAAGCACAGAGAGGTCTGGTAAAGCATATTTAAAAAAAAAAAAAATCCTTGGTAAACTAACCCTTGTAAAAGTGTCCCATTGTAAAAGCACAGTGAAGTGTAATCAAGCACAGTGAAAGCATGGTAAAGCACAGCCAAGGGGGCACTCACCTCCAGGCATGACGTGACCCACGTCCTGCACGGTCAGGGCAGAGTTCTTGTCCTCGGTGTTGACCCGGATCACCCCGAAGCTCAGCCCACTCATGGACAGGATGGCCCTGGCAGGAAGGGGGGCCCCAGGAACACCGGGCCTGTGATGGAAACACAACCGAGTCAGGAACTGGAGCCAGACCAGGGCTGGAACCGCTGAACACACCGGGAAAGAGTGAGTCAAGCAGACAGGCGTTTCTAATGCTAGTGCCTTCATCAGTGTTATTGAAACTAGAAGAAACCGAGTCAAGCAGACAGACGTTTCTAATGCTAGTGCCTTCATCAGTGTTACTGAAACTAGAAGAAACCGAGTCAAGCAGACAGGCGTTTCTAATGCTAGTGCCTTCATCAGTGTTACTGAAACTAGAAGAAACCGAGTCAAGCAGACAGACATTTCTAATGCTAGTGCCTTCATCAGTGTTATTGAAACTAGAAGAAACCGAGTCAAGCAGACAGGCGTTTCTAATGCTAGTGCCTTCATCAGTGTTACTGAAACTAGAAGAAACCGAGTCAAGCAGACAGGCGTTTCTAATGCTAGTGCCTTCATCAGTGTTATTGAAACTAGAAGAAACCGAGTCAAGCAGACAGACATTTCTAATGCTAGTGCCTTCATCAGTGTTATTGAAACTAGAAGAAACCGAGTCAAGCAGACAGGCGTTTCTAATGCTAGCGCCTTCATCAGTGTTATTGAAACTAGAAGAAACCGAGTCAAGCAGACAGGCGTTTCTAATGCTAGTGCCTTCATCAGTGTTATTGAAACTAGAAGAAACCGAGTCAAGCAGACAGGCGTTTCTAATGCTAGTGCCTTCATCAGTGTTATTGAAACTAGAAGAAACCGAGTCAAGCAGACAGACGTTTCTAATGCTAGTGCCTTCATCAGCGTTATTGAGGTGAAACTAGAAGAAACTAAGGTGTTTGATTTATTAACCTATCCCTTCATAGGACACGGCTGGATTTTACACCACTCGGGGGGGAACCCCGTGGGACAACAAATGTTTAAATTCCCCAGTTTTGAAAAATGCTCTAATATGCTCTAAAAATGCTCTAAAAGTAAACAGTCCAGCTGTGGCTTATCCCTGGCAGGGCTACAGGCTGATCAGATCACTCCCTAAACCAAGCAGACCGGAGTTTCGGCCATCGCCTTTCCTCGGTGTCGCCACGTACCTGCGTATAGCCACGGTCATGGCCTCGGGGGAGGTGGCGCACGGACAGATGACCTCGGGTTTGAGCCCGTGACTCTGGAACACGTTGAGGAATGCGTCGCAGGAGGACACGGACCCTGGCAGAGAGAACACAGGGGCCACGGTCACAATAATACAGCCCACGCAGAGATGGCAAAGGCAGAGCTCCGTGGAAACGTGGGCCCATTACACGATGACAACGTTAATCCAAAAAGAACAATAACTAAACCATTTTAAAACTACTCAATCATAACTTTGCACCAGATTCATTTGCCTGTCTTCCAAGTAATTGCAGGTACAGTAATAACAGGAGTGAACAGCAGTTCATGGTATTATCATCAAGTGCTGTTGACTTGCATTACCCAGGTCGTTCTCAGTAATGTCTGTTAGTTTCTAGAGACTCAATAAGATTATCAAGCCATTCCTGGCAGCGGCTGCCTGGAAAGCCCGGCCCGGCACTCACAGGGATTGGCTCCGTCGGCTACGATCAGCATGCGCAGCGAGCCCAGGTGGATGTCTCTCTGCTCACGGTGGGCCATCATCGCCCAGTGGAGGTCCCGGCACTTCACCAGGGCCACCTTAGCTGTGCGCGGAGAGGAGACACAAAAAACAAACTGAATTGTGATCTACTGTCTAGCGGACCAGTGCGCACTTTTTTTTTTTTTTTTTTAAAACCCATTTTCTATACCCAATTTGAAACGTCACCTCACTGCAAACCCAGGGGTACGTCTGGGGCGAGTTTCACAAAGCACTGCTATCTTATTTTTTTACCTGTTTCCAAAAAAAACAGTATTTTAAAAAAATATACCTGAACGATAAGGTTCAGTAGAAATCTGCTCAGCTGTTCTGCATGAAAGGATTTGGCAGACTGCTAGCTGGAACCTCTTTGTGAAACAAGCACTCTGCTGGTTTGGTTTGTCGGTGGCATTGGCAAACCGAATGCTCTCGGCAGGGAGCGAGGGGGCGCTGTGCGTGCGTGCGTGCGTGCGTGCGTCTCAGTATGCCTGTCTCACCTTTGTGTGCGTGGACTCTCTGCACCCATGACAGAGGGCAGGCCTTCATCACAGCGTAGGGCACGCTCACAGTGTGCAGCTTATTCATTATGCTCTGCAAAGGAAGGAAGAGAAACAGATCCTCATTTAAAACACAAACCAAACCACACTGCTGAGCCGGGGCCTGCCTGAGAACCTGGAAATCACTTCAACTGAAGCGTTTTCAGATTTATAAGAATCACATCGTGAACCCTTTGGCAGTTTAATTTACATCGATTTTCAGTCTTGCTCGTAATTGTATGTGCATTGTTGAGCTTTACTGGTGAAACTGCAGTGAAAAGCAACATGCATGCATGCAACTGTACTGTACGAATGCGTAAAATGGATACTTGCTTTACCTCATTAATGCATTAGCTCACAAGCTCCTAATTAGCCATGCACAATGTCTTTACTTAAGAGCTGTAAAAACAACGATCGCTATTTCACTTACCATTAGCACACCGTGCCACAACCCAACGTCTTTCTTGAAGTCTAAAACGTTTACTAAAGTTTCTCCTACGAGGAAAAAAAAAAAAATGACATAGGATGAGACTGAGGATGATGTGGTGTGTATAATAATAATAATAATAATAATAATAATAATAATAATAATAATAATAATGCTAAATGCATGACTGTTTCCATAGTAAAACAGGTTACAGCAGGGATCCTATTGAAAGTGACTCTGCAGCAGCAGTTGTGATGCATGGTTCACCCCCTAGTCTTTGTAAGTCGCTTTGGATAAAATGACTCATTAATAATACTACTGCATCACAGCTGGACTGATGAAGGGAACAGCTGGCAGCTGCAGAGGGGTGTGGTCGCGTCTGCACTCACCTTCAGTGTAGCTGGAGGCCTGGGTTAGGGCTTGGCAGTGGGTCAGCATTGCAATCCGAGACACAGACACACCCATAACACTGCCCTCCTTGCTTGACTTGTACTGGGGAAGAAGAACAAGAGTCAGACAGGCAGACAGGCAGCACAGACCCGAGGTTAGAGCCCAGCACCGAGTCACACAGGCAGCACAGACCCGGTGTTAGAGCCCCAGCACTGAGTCACACAGGCAGCACAGACCCGGGGTTAGAGCCCAGGGTTAGAGACAGGCAGGCAGGGGTTAAATCAGCCACCTGGATTGTTTGAGAGAATTTTATGCTCTAAAAAATATCCAGCTGTTGATTCTCCAGGTGGGGTAAATTCTTTAGCAAAATCAAAATAACTTTGTAAAAAAAACAAACAAACACATAACCTTCTATTTTAATTTCAGTGCTGTATGTGGAAATCAGGCATCTCAATATTATATAGCTAGAGGCATAACCAAGACTGAATAACTAGCTGTGTGGAGTTAAACACTACAAAGCAGTAGGTCCTTTTAAAAAGGAGTTTGTGTTCTCTGCAAGTCGATTGATTGAATGAGTTCAAATATTTTGACAAGAGTCTTTAATGACAGAATAAAAAAAGAGACTTTTGTCAAAGCGAT
This sequence comes from Acipenser ruthenus, assembly GCF_902713425.1. Taxonomy (NCBI): domain Eukaryota; kingdom Metazoa; phylum Chordata; class Actinopteri; order Acipenseriformes; family Acipenseridae; genus Acipenser; species Acipenser ruthenus. Next base: position 21,594 of record NW_026708206.1, on the reverse strand, counting down.
TCTCTTGGAGACGGAGTTTCTCTATTTGATATTAATCTAGGAAATCCACAGGTGTGCCTCTGTCTGGCTTTGTAGGGGTGGAGTTCTTGCCTGGGGGTTGAGATTGTGTTTTCCTTTATGGGTTGAGACCCATAAAAGAAATGAAATCAATGCACTCTACAAACAAGCACTCTGACTCATTAAAACTGTTATGAAAAGCAAACTCTCTACTGTGACCCTACCACAATAGAGCTAGTGTATGACATGCACAGTACAGCTATAGAGACTGTGAGTTTGTAATGGTGGTTGGCTCAGTCTCCAGTGCCTCTCACCTCGATGTACGCCGGGTCTGTGTTTGCGTCTGCGATGTGAGGTTGCCAGTCCTTCGAGGGCTTGGTTAGATATTTGGAGTCCGTCACGACCCACTTCAGACGAGGCCAGCCTTGGGACACCAAACACAGGGGTCAGTGCAAACCGCGACCAAACACAGCAAAACCGAAACCCACCGCACTGCACAGTGCTGTTCTGTATATTTTACCAGATTAAAAAGGTTTCTTTTAATGCAATTCTTTCTTATCCCGGGTGCAATCACGAGAGTGCTGCAGTTTTTAAGCTGTACAGGTTATGAATCGCTGGTTAAAGTGACTACACTACATTATTTATGTACTGTACCTGCTGAATAATGTTACGTTAACCTATTGAATTGCACACCGCTTTGTAGTTTTCCATACACTTCATGAAAAACTGACACAAATTGAAACAATGTGGCATTTCGAAATCTAACATGAAATACTACTGTACTACTATCATGGCTCCCGGTTGACTTTTGCAAAAATGTTGCCCATAGCTGTGCACCCCAAACAGGTTTGACTGACCTTTGAACTGCACGATCTCCCCATTCTGTGTCTTGGGGAGCCCCTTGAGGCAAACCTCGCTGGTCAGCGCCAAGGCCACCCCACAGGAACCCAGGAGAAACCCGATCTGCTGCCCGCCAGCATCCTGAGAACCACACCGGAGAGAACACACAGATTACAAACAGATTACACACAGATTACAAACAGATTACACACAGATTACAAATAGATTACATGCAGATTACAGAACTAGTAAACGCTAACTAGTGCTGAATTTATAAATACTAAAAGAAACTATAAATTCAATGACAAACATATTTTTCAAAGTCGTTCAACGTCATTGAATTTGAGTTTTTTAGTTTATCTAGCTTGTTGATTGGACAGTAATACACAGGATAGGACTTCACTGATAATTCACTGATTTAGGGCTCAAATGGAAAACCGAGAATTTGCATGAACACGTGAGACTTAAATTGTATTCAGCCCTTAAAAACAAGCAGCATTCATTTTTTTTTTTTTTTTTTTTTTTTTTTTTTTTTAATTATTAATTTCTTAGCAGACGCCCTTATCCAGGGCAACTTACAATTGTTACAAGATATCATATTATTTTTACATACAATTACCCATTTATACAGTTGGGTTTTTACTGGAGCAATCTAGGTAAAGTGCCTTGCTCAAGGGTACAGCAGCAGTGTCCCCCACCTGCGATTGAACCCACGACCCTCCGGTCAAGAGTCCAGAGCACTAACCACTACTTATAACGTTACCTACTTCCAGCAATGAAAAATGTAAAACAACTTTAAATAGAGACATACAGACAAATACACTGTACAGGAGAGAGAGAGACACAGACAAGCAGAGACAAGCAAACGAGTGAAAAGCAAAAGCAGACAAACATTTGTTAAAGGGATTTGGGAGTCTTCTTCTCAAGCAGGTGCCTTGGCAGACCCCAGGCTTTGCCATGAAAAGGCTCGGCACACAAAGAGCCGGCCGGATTCAACTAGTGAAGCGCCCTTTCTGCGGCAGGCAGGTTCAGCGAGCGAGCAGCTAACCACAGGCAGCCTGCGATGCTTTGAACAGAGCTGCCTGAACACACACACTGTCAGCCGCGCCCCACCGCTCACCCCACCTGTCTCTGATCACACCCCAAGACATTCTTCCGTCAACATAAACCCCCTGAAATAACACAGCAGAAAGAAATTCCATCTGCACCTTAGCATGATTCTACTATAGCAATGTTTCAGACTCCCGCTGCCTTCCGGTTTGAACCACAGTCAGCATTACTTTTGAACAAGCTGTACTCTCCCAGCTGTGCCAGACCTACAAATTCACAAGCGCTTTGTCAAAGAGGAAAGTGACATGAAGTCCAGATCTGGATCAGAGAGGGGAAGGGAGGGGGCGACACACACATTTAGGGTGATTTGGAGTACGGTCCCATGCTTGCACAGCACTGGCGGATTCAATGGTTTTACAAGCTCGCTGGCTTGATCCTCCTGTCTGTGTTTAGTATGGGAGTCAGTGACGGCTGTGCAGGACTCACCTTTCTGGACAGGGGCACCTCTATGGGCACTGGGATGACCTCTGCCAGCAGACAGCCGTAGAAAGCAACCAGGAACATGCCGGGGTCGCTGTTGGGGTACACCAGGGCCACCTGGAGCAGAACAGCCACAACGAGACAGTGAGAGGGTGCAGAGAAACAGGCAGGGTCATCACAAGCCTCACTGTGCCTTCCTCGCATGGGAGTAAACACTATGATCTTCTGTGTGCGACACGGCACTGTGCTATACCTGCAGCAACTAATGCAGGCTGTCATGAAGGGAAAAACTGCACACACACACACTCAATAGACTAGCCTCAATACCTCAAGGTTTAAATAGACAGGAATAGCAGATCGTTCCATCATTAACCATGTAGTAAATGACATCACAAGCACATCAATGGATTTAGTTTAAGTTACCATGGCAACAAAAGCCTAGAAGTACCTCCACGGTTTGTTTTCAAACACAAACACGCTTTCCCTTGACAAAGGCGTGTTAAACACACCGGAACATTGGGAAGTTGGCTCTCTGGAGCAAAAACTTTCAGCAATATGTATGTATGATACTTAGTATTTAATTCCATAATATAAAATACCTGCTTTTTCAGGAGTGGGCGATAACACCGGGAGTAATAATACGAAGCTAAACATCTCTCTAGAAATTAAACTTAAAACAAAACACAAAAAAGTTACCGCCGAGTTTGGTTCTGCCATTACTTCTATAAATGCGAGTCATCCTATGCAGCACATCGCTGGGGCTTTGAGATTAAACTATGAATTCTGTATTAGGAAGAACACCACCCAAGAGCTTTGACCTCCCCCTGCTGCAAGCTGAGCCCATGGGGATATCATCCCTGCCGACCCGCCCTTACCCTGTCTCCTGGTTTCAGCACCGGTTCATTCTTGGTCCCCAGTTTGTTCAGTAGAGTGTAGGCCAGCTTCAGACTTCGACTCCAAAGCTTGCCTAACGAGAAACACACATGCAAAAAAAATAAACGATCCAGCCTGCCAATAGAACCAGCAACACAACACACAGTCAATGGTGTGATCACCAGTGCCATCCCAGAAGGGGTCAGCTGTGTATATTAACTTATAAAAAAACTCAGGAGAAACTCACCGTAGGTCAGCGTGTAGAGCGTTTTGCCCGTGACGTCCAGAGCGGTCAGGCAGGGGCACTTGGCCTGCGTGGTCCCCCAGCGCTGCAGAGCGGCCTCCAGGGACGGGGGCCAGTTGCTGCCCACTCCCAAGGGCTCCCCCTTGACCGGGACGATCTGTCTGCCTTCGGGTTTGGGCTGGTTCGGGTCGGGCTGCGGAACTGCAGAGACTAGAGCCGTCAAATCCCGTCTTTCCGATTCCATTTCTTTAAAAATCAATTCCCGTTCCCACCTAATTCCAGCACATCGCTGATCCGAATGTGCGCTTAGCAGCTTTCTGTTAAAACGAGCTCCTCACAGTGGCGACAAATTGCTTCCACTGAAGTCCCCGGTTAGGTCAATTAAAATCGGCTTCAAATGAAACAAAATCACACTATTATTACGTCTCTAAGATAACACATCTCTCTCTCTCCCTCGCTCACCTTCCACGATCTCCTCGAAGTCGTCCATGAAGAACTCCTTGAGCGGGGGGCGCTTGGGTCGCTTGAGCGTGTTCAGCAGCTGCTGGATCTTCGTGGAAACGCGGCTGTTGACCGGGACCCCTGAGAGGAGGCAGCACAGGTGTACATTGTGGAATACGCATGTTTTTTTTTTAAAATAAACACAGCACACGTGCACGGGGCCCTGGCGTTTCCGATCTGACTGGACCGCACTTTAAATCAGCGCGGCCCTCCTTACCGTCCGCTGTGTCCATGATTCTGGACTTGCTGGCGTCCCGGGTCATGCCCTTGACCAGCCCGGAGGAGGAGGGCAGGTCGATGTGGGACGTCCTGTCTGAGGAGGAGGACGAGGGGTAGGTGACGTCAGGGGGGGCCGGGGAGTTCTCTGGAGGAGAGGGGCAGAGGGGGAGCAGGGGGGGCTGTTGCTTAATTTTTTTTTTTTTTAATGCATTACAATACATTTAAAAACTGCAGTCATGCTTAGTTTTGTACCAATATTTTAATATATATATTTTTTTATTAAAATGAATTTACACTAGATGTCAGATTGCATTCCTCAGCGCTGCATGTTTTGTGTTGTGGTGGAGGCTGGCTGGTCGTGTGGACAGACCCTCCACCCAAATTCCACTCAAACTCCAGGAACGGTGAACCAAAAGCCGAGGGAACACGAAGCCACTTTTTCAGGACCAATGGTTTGAAACCTGGTTCCAGGAGACCACCAGCAGACCTAGTTCTAAGTTCCAAGACCTAGTTCTAAGTTCCAAGACCTAGTTCTAAGTTCCAAGACCTAGTTCCAAGTTCCAAGACCTAGATCCAAGTTCCAAGACCTAGTTCCAAGTTCCAAGACCTAGTTCCAAGTTCCAAGACCTAGTTCCAAGTTCCAAGACCTAGTTCTAAGTTCGGTGTTCCAAGACCTAGTTCCGTGTCCCCTCGGTTTCAGCACAGCCGCAGATCTCAGCATTACAAGCAGTGTATCTATGCAAGCTTTGTTGTTCTCCATATTTAAAGAAAAACTGACATTTAAAAATCTGACATTTCAAAAATCTAACACGAAATATTACTGTACTGCTATTATGGCTTCCGGTGGACTTCTGCAATATTGATTTGTTGATTGCACAACGTTAAATAAAAAGATCTAAATTATGTGCAGAGAGTTTTTTTTTTTTTTAAATCCTAAAGGTTCTAGGTGATGCTAAACTTTTGGCTGTAGCTGTGCTGTTGGGAGGAGGTGTTCCTGCAGCTACAGGGAATTCGAAGCAGCGTACCTATGCGAGCCTGGGCCAGGATGTCGGCCAGGGAGCTGTGCGGGGTCTTGCCCTCCCCGTGGGACAGCGTGGAGGAGGCGGAGGAGGAGGTGGACGAGCCCTGCACAGTCTTGTTGATCCAGGACTCCGTGTTCTGCAGGCTCTGGGTCAGGGCAGCAGCCAGGGCTGCCTGTCTCCGCAAGGAGCCTTCGTCCTCCGAGGCAGAGGAGGTATCTGCAAGGGGGAGAGGAGGAGCATTAGAACCAGAACCTTTAAAACGAAGGAGTCACTGTTTCAGCAACCTGCTTCCAGGAGACCCTAGTTTGAGGCTTGCTGTATCAAACTCCCGAGTCTCCCCTGGTTCCGAGCCTCAAAGTGGCTTCCTGTTCCCTCGGCTCTAGGTGACCAATCGGATTTCAGCTAGCCCTGTTTTTAGATCACGAGGCACAGATTTAAAGAACCAGCATATACAAAAACAGTAGGGTTGGGTTACAGCCCCCCCCCCCCACCCCCGAGCAATGAGAAAACATGATCTTAATTCCATGGATTTATCATCACACCCCCCAGCATGGTGTGCTGGTAAAACAGCCAGGCCCTGAGACTCTCCCAGACATCTACAGAGCGCTGTGTATGTGTGTGTGTGTGTGTGAAATCAATACCGTGCCAGCGTCACGGCTCCATGATCAATAGTCTGGGCAGGTACTACACTTATGCTGTTATTAAGAGTAATCTGATACCCTCTCCTCTTAAGAAATGAAACCTACACAACCCTACTAACCTACTTCGTTCAACTGCCTTAAACTGCTGTGTTAAAAAAAAATACCTTCTAGTTTGATAACTTTGGAGAAAAACCGTTCACAAAAATCAGTCCAATTTGACTCCCAGATTTATATACAGACACATTTTGACTCAAGTCTTTAACACCTGCTGGAGAGGCACCTCTCTAAAACCCACCGGACCCCCCCAGTTCTGGGTCGGGACACTGGAAGGGGTTTTGGGGTCGACTGACCTGGAGGGGTACAGGCCTCGAGTGCTGAATGAACGAACACAGAGCGTCTCTTGGTTGGCATGGGCAGCGCCATCTTCATCTCTTTGTGTTTCGCCAAGGCGGCCTGTACAGCTTCTGTGTGAATATCTGCAAGAGAGGACACCGCTTCTATTTATACAGCTGATGAGTTCAATGGAAAACGGAACTAAAACCAGGGGCTAAGTAAGCACTGCACTTAAAAACAGATGCCTGTTATCAGTAGTTTTTTTCTGCTGAAAAAGCATGCAAAGATGTAACAGTTTAACAGTTTCACTGACACCATTCCCCGGTCGGGCCAATCGGTGACAGCCAGAGGCGGGACTTGACAGACAGACAGACAGACAGACAGCTGCCACCACACACATCCCAAAATCAACAGGGCAAACCGCCAAAAGATAATGGACTGCATATGAGCACTACTGCAGCTAATCAACTTTCTATCTGAAAAAGAAGAAATTATATACACACACACTCCTGCTGGGAATGTGAAGCCAGCTTACCATCCAGGGGAGGTAGAAAATTCTCCCAAGCGCTGCGCAGTTAATATAAACAACACAAAGAACAAAATCCAAGCTCCGGATATCTGTACAGGCAGACGCAGAATCGGGTCTCACTGCTCAGATCCACCTCGCTGGTTCGGTACGCCGCTTCAAGTCCTTCAAGAAGGCTTCTTAAAACCCACCAGGTGTGAACTGCCTCTGTTTAACTGCGGCTGCTCTCCCCCCCCCTAGTGATCTCACTGTCTCTGTGGTGCACAGCGACAGAGAACAACGACCCAGTGGCTGTGATTGCACTGCACAGCGCAGGAGACCAGAAGAAAGCGAAGAAATTCAACAAACAAATCCTAAGACAGCAGGGTCACTTCTACCAGCATACCGGAGCATCCTCGTGTGTCCATGACGTCGCAGAGAGAGAGAGGAGAGAGGGGGGGGAGGAGAGGAGAGAGAGGGGGGGAGGAGAGAGAGAGATGAGGAGGAGAGAGAGAGAGGGGGGGAGAGAGGGGGAGAGAGAGAGAGGGGGGAGAGAGAATGGGGGAGAGGAGAGAAAGGTGGGAAAGAGAGAGGAGAGAGGAGAGAGAGAGGAGAAAGAGAGAAGAGGGGGAGGAGAGAGATGAGAGAGGGGGGGAGAGAAAGAGGGGGGGAGAGAGAGAGGAGAGAGGAGAGAGAATAGGAGAGAGAAGAGAGAGAGAGAGAGACAGAGAGGGGGAGGAGAGAGAGAGAGAGAGAGAGAGAGAGAGAGAGCTGCATCTTGTACTCATTTCACTCATCTTTCTGTTCCGAGCGATTGAAAGCAATGCGCCCTCGAGAGCCCTCCTCTGCGCTGCTCCGTGCCGCAGAACCTCCTGTGCGGAGGTACAGCTCTGCAGCAGCAATAAAAACACGAAAATGATGGCATTCCTTCCAAAAACGGGTAGCACAGCAACATCAGCTGAGTCTGCAAGTCCTCGCAGCCGTCTGTGTCCCCCCCTCCACCAAGCAGATGGGAGTCTGGTATTTTAAAAGCAGGGTACTAGCTGGTAACTGCAGCATGTGTTTAGCAAGGAGGGATACAAAGAAGCAGGCTTGGGTTGGTTGCTTGTTGGTTGGTTGGTTGGTTGGTTGGTTTGAAAACAGCAGATAAAATGCAGCCTCCATTTCAATGCATCCTAAGTGGCTGCACAGCAGGTCTGGCGAAACCAGCACGTTTTCAGACTGAAATGTGACTGATGATATTACCCTCTCTCCCCCCCCTTACCAGATCTGTAGCGGTCATCCCTTGCCCCCCCGGAGCGAGCGCGGTGGTATTTGGAGGAGGACGAGGGAGCGGGGGCCGATGAAGGGGCGGGCGTCTGCTTCCTGTGTTCGCTCTGAAGAGTGGGGTCCACCCCTACAAAACAAAACGACAACGTCAGCTTCCCTCCTCCACATCCCACAACAGAACACACTCCCATTGCACAGCAGCGTGATCCACTCCTGGTTTCACTAGCAGTGTAATCAGACCCACCCGAGCTTGTTACCTACACACACTGGGGGCTGATCAAGCTCGTAGTAAAACCTGGAATGCACAGCAGTTTCACCCAACAGGAGTCTGATTTCCATCCCCGAATAAGACTCCCATTGCAGTTTGATCCAGGGTTTGAAAACACAGAGCAACACTGCCACCCGATCGCTGACCCCCCCCCCCCCCCCCCCACCCTCGAGAGCGGGCCAGGGGTCAGCCGCAAGGTCAAAGGGGCTGAGGAAGGTCAATAAGAGACCCCCACACCAGTATTCTCCTCCTATAGCGGTGAGGGCGCTGCATTTGAACACAGAGCTCTGGACTGAATGCCCAGTTCAGTTCCATTCCAATATGATTCTTTTCAATTCAACGCCAGCGTTCTGCATTAGCAAGTTAAAGGCTCCCTTCATTTAGATTTATATCCAGGCAGGATTTTATTGCAGAGGCATGCTCTCAAAACGATGGTGTGACGGCTGCATCAGCGAGCGAGCAATACAGAACGTGCGACACTGTATTTACCAGGCTGGGTATACATCAGGGGTTCCTGAACCATCTAGAAGGCTGTAAATCAAAACTCTAATAGATTACACGTTTATACATGTGAAATATTTTCACAACACAGCGATCAACTACAGAGCTTCAGAATGCACGTTACAATGAAAAATCGATAATAAATGCAATATCCACTTTGACCTGTGCATTTCTGGTTAAAGTGGATGTTGCATTTAGGATGAAATCTGTATGGTTTTAGTCGTCTACACACAGGGATCCTCGTCGGGTCACGATTCGATTGATTCACTGTTAGGCCAGGCTGACTGTAAATTTTCACGTCCTGTCCTGTACAAGAGCCCTTCGTTAATGTTTTCAATATCTCACAGCTGTGTGCTGCGTTTAACCCTGCAAGGTCTCTCCTCAAGTTGATTTATGGCCCTGCTTTCAAAAGGAGCTCCTGTCCATCATGTACACTTTTTTTTTTCCCCAAAGGGTAATAGCCAGTGTTGGAAAAAAGAGAGAGAGGGAGGGAGGGAGGGAGGGAGGGGGGGGGGGGGGGGGGGACAACACTGAATGGCTTAGCTGAAGTATGCCTCATTAAACCCAACGAGCACAGCATTTCAAAACAGCTCCAGCAACACAATGAACCCGTAGAGACTTTGACTAAGAAACAACAGGAAGGTGAAAGTGGAAGAAATTAAGAGAAGACGACAAACTGTTTGGCCTGTGCCTTCCTTCACAGAGAGAGAGAGAGAGAGAGAGAGAGAAAGAGAGGAGAGAGTGAGAGAGAGAGGAGAGTGGAAGGCAGGGGGTTTGAGGAGCTCAGTGGTTAGATAAAGAAAGCGCTGGGCTGCAGTGTGGAAGGCAGGGGGTTTGAGGAGCTCAGTGGTTAGATAAAGAAAGCGCTGGGCTGCAGTGTGGAAGGCAGGGGGTTTGAGGAGCTCAGTGGTTAGATAAAGAAAGCGCTGGGCTGCAGTGTGGAAGGCAGGGGGTTTGAGGAGCTCAGTGGTTAGATAAAGAAAGCGCTGGGCTGCAGTGTGGAAGGCAGCGGGTTTGAGGAGCTCAGTGGTTAGATAAAGCAAGCGCTGGGCTGCAGTGTGGAAGGCAGGGGGTTTGAGGAGCTCAGTGGTTAGATAAAGCAAGCGCTGGGCTGCAGTGTGGAAGGCAGGGGGTTTGAGGAGCTCAGTGGTTAGATAAAGCAAGCGCTGGGCTGCAGTGTGGAAGGCAGGGGGTTTGAGGAGCTCAGTGGTTAGATAAAGGAAGCGCTGGGCTGCAGTGTGGAAGGCAGGGGGTTTGAGGAGCTCAGTGGTTAGAGAAAGAAAGCGCTGGGCTGCAGTGTGGAAGGCAGCAGGTTTGAGGAGCTCAGTGGTTAGATAAAGAAAGCGCTGGGCTGCAGTGTGGAAGGCAGGGGGTTTTAGCAGCTCAGTGGTTAGATAAAGAAAGCGCTGGGCTGCAGTGTGGAAGTCAGGGGGTTTGGGAGCTCAGTGGTTAGATAAAGAAAGAAATACTGTTTAGCACTGTCTAGAGTGCATTAGGAGGGCCCTTACTAACATGAAGCAGGGGGACGCTCTATAAACTTCAGAGAAGTTTTAAAAGGAAAAAACTCCCAAAAAAGTTGAACTAAACAACGAGGGGAGCAGCGAAGGAGATCCCGGGAGGGAACTGTTGGAAAGGAAATCAGTTTTTCCAAAACTGCACTTCACTGGAGCTGTTCAAACACACCCCCTGGTTTAATGTGCTCAGTGTCGGGTTTCTCTCTGGCCAGTGACGAAACTGACCGCTGAGCGGACTGACCACAGCCCTCAATCCCCTGTCATCTTAGTAACTGGGAAGGGAAAAAAACATCCTGCTTTCTACATGACAGAGCGGACACGTGCCTTTAAAGGGAGCGTCTACAGCTCTGGCCAAAAGTGTTGCATCCCCCCTACAGAATGAACGCATTGTGCTTCATAAAGTCGAACGAAACCTGCTGAATAACGTTGCGTTAACATATTGAATTACTGTACTACTAGTATGGCTTCCGGTAGACTTTCAGCAATATCATTTTGTAGTTTTCTTCAATTACATGATGTTAAATAAAAAGATCTAAAATAATGTTTCTTTTTTTAATTAATACCTCAATTCAAAAATTCTAGGCGATGCTAAACTTTCTGGTCATAGCTGTACAAAAAAAAAAAAAAAAAGTCCTCTTAAATCAGCTTCAAGCACGTCCTGTGTCTGTCTTTCTCTAGTAGTATGACAGCTCCACACTGAGAAATAAACCTCACCACACAATACTTGTAGCAGCCAGCTAATCATTTTAAAAGGAAAAGTTTTGCTTCTGCTTCAGCAAGCACAGAGGCTTCCTGAAGTGTTAAAGATGATCCCGTCCCTGCTTTGAACAACACGAAACAATCCTGCGATGGATCAATGTCCAAGTCTTATAAAAACCACGCCTAGTTTAAAACGTGAACCGAGTAGTGAACAGCCCCAAAGAGAACGGCAGGAACTCCTACTGAGAAAAACAAACAAGACAAGAGCTTCAGAGGGTGCCTTGGAGGGCACTGTAGACGTTTTGCAAGATACAAGATAAGGAAAAACAAACAAACAAACAAACAAACACACACTAAGGTTTTTCCTGCTACTACAACCCAGGAAACAAAATCTAAAATCGAACGTTAAACTGAAGCTAAGCGAGAACCACGTTCTTGCAAAATTACAAAAAACACCCAACAACATAGAACCCGTCTGTGTCATCTCTCAATCTTCAACCCTTTCAGATATGGTGACCTCATACGGGGATGAATAAAAATATATGTAGAACACAATCAAACAAATGCATGACAGCCTCATATGATGAGAATGCCATCCCTCCCCCATATAAAGCAATGGGGAGGAGGGAAGCTATTTTCAATATTTCATGCAGGAAAGGGTTCAAACCCATTGACGGATTTGTTTCCGAAACACAAGCCCACTCACCTCAACAGCTCCAGCACCACGCTCGTTTAAAAGTGCTTTGCTTCTTGGGTCCCATCAGAGGAATGCGATTGCCCTTTTTTCTTTGTGGCTTTTTACTGGAGAAATGCCCTGACCATCTGTGTCTGCCTAAAACTTCCTCCTCCCTTTCCAATTAGCACCTTGGTGCTCCCAAAGCCAGCCTCATCCGAGCAGAGATAGTGTAATCCGGGCCACGCATTCAAAAGAGTTCCACTCAAACACAGAGAGGGAAAGGAAATAGGAGACAGAGAGAGAGAGAGACAGAGAGAGAGAGACAGAGAGAGAGAGAGAGAGCCCCTCCCATTCCCTCCTGCCTATCAGGTAATCAGTGACATCACAATAGAAGGGGGGGGGGGGGGGGGTTGCCCCAGTCGCCAGGGGCAACCGTGAGAAGGCAGTCCATTCTGGAATGACTGCAATCTGAAAGCCCATTCACAAGGTAGTGGGACCCCAAGCAGCGAATCAGAAACTCAGCAGCGAGTCGAGAACAAACTCCTTGTAGAGTTGAGAGTGGCCGCTTTCCCCCTCCTAAACAAAACAGAAAAAAATCTACCAGGAAAAGAGATAAGGGGAGCAAACAGAGCAGGTAACCTGCCAGGCTGCACCTAGTCCAATCACATCATTTCTGATTGAATCATTGAAAAAAAAAAAATTATCTACAGCCATGGCCAAAACAATTTTGCATCACCAAGTATTTTAGAATCAAGACATAATTAAAATTTAAAAAAACAACACTATCTGAACTTTTATTTAACATCATGTAAATCAAAGAAAAAATGAGATCGCAAAAAAAAGTCTACCGTTAAGACTTCGAAAATGTCACATTTTTCAATTGTCAGTTTATCGTGAAGTATGTGGGAAAGCTACAAAGAGGTATGCAATTCAATATGTTAACGTGACATTATTCAGCAGGCTTCGTTCGACTTTATGAAGCACAATGAGTTCATTCTAGACGTTAAACTTTTGGCCAGAGCTGTTTATATTGCAGATACCATGCAGTTGTTTAGATAAATGTTCAATTTGTTTATTACATCAGATACAAACAGGAGGAGGAATGCTCCCTGTTGAAAAGGAGTGTCTCTTGTTTCACAGTCTCTGATAGTTTTGCAATGCTTGACGCAGGCTGCTGTTCAGCAGTGACAGTGCAACAGGTCGGCTGTTCTGTTTGCTGGCTTGTATCTTGTAAACAGGAAGGGGGTTTCCACGGTAATGTCTTGCTCTGGGTAATTTCTGGGTATTTTTTTTTGCTACAAATACTTTGGAGAGAAAAAAATAAAAATACCGGAATTAAAATTAGTCACCACTTTTTTCCCCTTAAAAGGGTCTGTCTTAGATTTTAAACAGGATTAGCTTTCGAATCCACAAACATCTCCTCTCCTCTTCCTTAGATGTAAAGGCACAGCAAAGTGTGACAAAGCAGAAGTCAGCATAGAGCTCTGGTAAAGCAAATAAGAAATGAAAACTCTTCTAAATGCATAGGACAGCTTTGGACATAACAGTTGGATAGTATTTCATGTCAGATTTCGAAATGCCACATTTTTCCATTTTTTCGGAAACTTCAAAGCAGTGTGCAATAAATCAACACTGATCTATTCACTGAAGACTTTATTTTTCAAAAGCAAGACGCGCTTGGTTTTGCACGGTGATAAACTGCTAAATTTCACCATGCTCTTATCTATTCAAATTCCAAGGTGTGCTTTTCATTTCCCAATGGTTTTGTTTTCCCATGACGTTCTCTTTTCAAACTGCCGATCAATCCGTGACATTTGCCTGCATGCAAACTTCGGCCAGCTTGCATTGAAATAAACCAGCTTCCCTTTTCTGTCTAGCTTTAGAGCAATATTAAATTTGAATCCCCCTGCCCTAAAAATTGCCGCACCCTTTCAATTCCATTTCGAGCACAAACTGGACCAGCAAGACGGTCCGCTTTCTTCAGGAGTTGCACCAAACTTGAGATGAATCCTGTAAAAGCGAACCAGCGTATTTCATTACACTGCAAGAAAAAATATTGCGGGACACTACCCTAGCCCACCACTAGAGGTCAGCGTTGCCCTGCAAAAGTCACCTCCCTCCCTCTCTATCTATCTATCTCTTCCCAGTCCAGTGACTGGTACGCTCTCTTTTCATTCCAGCGTGCTGTGGTCTATCTCGGTGGTCCAGTGGTTAAAGAAAGGGGCTTGTTACTGGGAGGCTCCCAGTTCAATCCCTGCCTTTGAAGCACCAGCAAGCCCTGGAACTAACTGAGTTACGTAAACAAACTGGAAAGCCAACCACGCCTGCTATGGGGACGAAATACTATAAGAGTGCAGGGCAAGCTACGGAAAAAAGTACCACTGCTGCAGTATGACAGAAAAAAACAACTGACACAGAGGAATCAGTTTTGGTTTGGGGAAACTGAAAATTGGAATCGGGAGTGCTTTTCTTTGTTTTGCAACGAGCTTGAAACGGTCTAAGTGAACGAAGCGTGGTTTTCAAAAAGCTCTACAAACCGGAGCTCAGAGACTGCAGCCTCCACCCAAGCTCTGCTGGAGAGGGAATGCACGCCTTCTCTGCTGCAAACTCAGCCAGCTCTCAAACAGAGAGAGAGAGAGAGAGAGAGAGAGAGAGAGAGAGAGAGAGAGAGAGAGAGAGAGAGAGAGAGAGAGAGAGAGAGAGAGAGAGGAGAGAGAGGAGAGGAGAGGAGAGAGAGAGAGAGAGAGAGAGAGAGAGAGAGATCCCAGGACACAGGGTGGGGACATGGCAACACATTCTATCAGCACACAGAGCCAAAGCATTACACTGCAAGACAGGGAGAGGGAGGGGGAGAGGAGAGAGGCTGCCAGCTGAAAGCCCATTCACAAGCCAGCGAACCCAGGCAAACACCAAGGGAGAGGGAGAGGGAGAGGGACTGCCTCGGAGCTGTGTGACTGCGAGTCTAAAGCCCTCATGCAGGGGTAGGGGTGTGATCACAGCGCTGCGGCTCTAGATGTCGGAGTCTCTGTCTCTCGGATCAAGCCTTACCTCGTGTTTGAGGGACGTAGGGAGCCAGCAGCTTCGCCCTTTTCTTTTCATAACCCTTCTGTGTGACATCGCCTGAAAATCAAGAGGAGAAGTAGATCCTGTTAAAACACAGCTGCCTCTCCCAGTCAGCTGCAGCAGGGACGGAAATAAGACTCCTGTTGCATAGCAGTGCGAGCCACTCCTGGTTTTGGCTATCCTCTCTGTGTGCTTTACCACGCTGCGTTTACCGTGGGACGCTTTTTATAAAAAGGCATGACGTCTTCAAAAATCGCCTGTTGCAAAGCTTTTAATTTTAATAATCCGGTTTCGTTCATTCTCCTCCAATTCCTCAACAGTATTCTGGTCGTGTCCAGTACAAAATGATCCATTCTCCTTCCTCAGTTCCCTACAGTTCTTTCTAAAGGCTGTTCATAACAGTTAAGCCTATTTATTTATTATTATTATTATAATTTTTTTTTTACACAGAATCCCCAGGACACTGTACAGCAGATGACAGAGGATCAGGAAGGTCAGCAATACTGCACTGTGTCTCCATGGCAACAGCAGGCTTCAGCTCTGCAATAGGCCACAGGGCCCCATCCATTATCTCCTGCTGGCAACCAGCGAATAATACAGCTATATTATATCACACTGTACTGAAAACAACCATAAAATAGGCTTGATTTAAGTGGCTTCCATAGTCTTATCAATTATTTAACAAATGTGTCCCGGTTTTGGTGTGTTTAACATGCCATTGGTCAAACAGTGGAGGCACTTCTAGGCTTTTGAAGCCCTGGTAACAACACTCACGTATTTCCATTGAAATCTATGCATGTGCTTGTGATGTCAGTTACTGCATTGCTGATGATGTAACGACCTGCTATTCCTGTCTATAAACCTCCAGGCATTGTGGGATTGAGTCAGATTTACCCAGGTGATTCAACACAGGAAGAAACCGTATCATACATAAAGACTTTAATCACAATAGACAGGTGGTACGGACTACAAGTCTGACTGTACTGTTAGAAACATAACTGTATGTATATACACACACACACACACACTGAGACACACACACCCACACAGTGACACATACAGACACAGACACAATCACACATACAGACACACACACACAGCCAGTGACACATGCACACACACACACACACAGTGACACACACACACACAGACACACACACACACACACAGTGACACACACACACACACACACACACACACACACAGTGACACATGCAGACACACACACACACACACAGTGACACACAGTGACACATGCACACACACACACACACACACAGTGACACACAGACACAGACACACACACACTTCTCCATGCAAAAAGACTAAAGTGAGGCACAGAGACCCCTCTAGTGTATCATGAACAATCATAATAAATGATAAGAGATCGCACTCTGTTGAAATGCATTGCTGCTCTTGGGAAGAGCGTTCCTGCCGGCATTCCCGGGACAGAGCTGGAACACAGCCACTCTCCCGAACTCGTAATCTGCAGGAAGAGGAAACCCCCGGAGGCTGGGTGAAAACCAAGGCTTCCTCCTGGAGCCACAGAGCCACAGAAACTCCATGAAGTCTATTATTAATATTGAGATGATCAGGAGCCAGGAGTTTGAGCAGGG
Source organism: Acipenser ruthenus (assembly GCF_902713425.1). Classification (NCBI taxonomy): domain Eukaryota; kingdom Metazoa; phylum Chordata; class Actinopteri; order Acipenseriformes; family Acipenseridae; genus Acipenser; species Acipenser ruthenus. The sequence continues at coordinate 5,283 of NW_026708206.1, read as the reverse complement.
TTACAAACTCACACTAGCCCTGCTGCTGCTGCTGCTGCACCCAGTCCTGGGGTTCAGAGCTCCCCTCAATGAAGTCTATTATTATTATTATTATTATTATTATTAATATTGAGATGATCAGGAGCCAGGAGTTTGAGCAGGGTTACAAACTCACACTAGCCCTGCTGATGCTGCACCCAGTTTTCCCCCTGCTTCATGTTAGTCAAAAAAAAAACCACAATAAACAAAAAACCTAAAAACGACCGGAAGACATGAACTGCAGACCCCCGTTAATAAGTTTGCTAATTACTTCACTTCAGAGCATCACCGCAGCTGGTGTCATAAAGCCTCATTGTGCTCCGGGCAGCCACTGCAACTGACTGACCGTGAATCGACATTCCCACTAACCCCAGAAGAAATGCCAGTCTGTTTCAAGTGGACAAAACCCTTGCAATGATCCCACAATGCAGGAGTCTAACACACTGGCTTTCCATAACCTCACTGCTTCAGCAACGCAGTGACCTCAGAGCAGATTCAGGGAGGGTAGCGAAGCCAGAGGCACTGTCAATGATCACTGACATACTCTGATGAGACAGTGCTGTGTGTGCGTGTCTGTGTGTCTGTCTCTGTGTGTGTGTGTGTCTGTCTCTGTGTGTGTGTGTGTCTGTCTCTGTGTGTATCTGTGTGTGCGTGTGTCTCTGTGTGTCTCTGTGTGTGTGTGTGTGTGTGTGTGTGTGTGTGAGTGTGAGTGTGTCTCTGTGTGTGTGAGTGTGTGTGTGTGCGTGTCTATGTGTCTGTCTCTGTGTGTGTGAGTGTGAGTGTGTGTGTGTCTGTCTCTGTGTGTGTGCGTGTGCGTGTGTGAGTGTGCTGTACAGGGTACTGGACACAGAGGTCTTTCTAGCAGACTGTGTGATGTCGATGGGCTAACTTGGGAAAAACAAAGCCAGTACTTTCTGTGAACAAAATCTTAGCACCGCATTTTATTAAAATACAGTTTTTTTTTGTACTAATAATGATATGTTCTTTTTAAAAGCATATGGGGGGGGGGGGGGGGGGGACTGCACCTTTGAAAGTGCTTCAGGCAGTTGTGGTTTCACAGGTACGTCACATCAGACTGTTTGCTCTCTAAGGCTGGGACAGGATCAGGTTTAATCTGTCCATTGTGATGTCACACAGTTGAGATTAAATCAACCGCCTTAGAAGCTATTTTAAAAAAAACATTGCCCAACATGATGACATCACAATGGGTCCGTTGGTATTGCAACACACAAAGCTACTTTGTGACTTGGAACTTGGTTTCAGGAGACTTGTTATTATTAAGTTGTTTAACAGACGCTTTTATCCAAAGCGACTTACACAGAAATTAAACAAAATATAACGTATTACAGTCTTAAATAGAACAAAGAAAATTGATAAAGAGACAGATAAGGAGAAGCAGCCAGGCGTGCCAGAGCCAACGTGTTTTAAAACTACAAAATAAAATTTAAATAAGAAGAGAAAAAAAAAAAGCAGCAGGAGTCTCTACTAGAGACCTGATAGTGACGGGTACAGTTCCTGACAATGCTGTGGGCCACATGACCAGCAGCTGCATGAACGCACGAAACACTGTGCCATTGTTCTCTGTCTGTTCCTGTAACTGCAGCAATAACCAGAATACATTTGAAGGAAGCTAGCTGGCAATGCAGAAGATCTAAACGAGAAGCGACGCCTCCCTCAGCGCTCTGGGGGTGACTCGAGTTGGTTCAATCCTCCACGGTGAAGCGTGTGTCGTTGTGAGCGTGTCGCACACTCCCGCAGAGCAGCAGGGAAACGCACAGCCCGCAGCGCAGCAAGGAACTGGGCTTCAGGGACGGGAATAAGACTCCCGTTGCATAAGCAGTTTGATCCATTCCTGTTTTACAAGGAGTTTAATAAGGGACACACCTGAGCTTGCTGCCTAGACACACTGGGGCTAATCAAGCTCGTATTAAAACCTGGAATGGGTGAAACTGCTGTGCAATATTTCCATCACCTGGAGCTTCCGGTTACCTGACTAGCTTCTACAGTCAGGGAGGTCATCCATACTGCAACTTCAAAAAACGCTGAATCAGAATTCTCAGGGACTACAAAGCCGAAACACCCATCCGCTTGGTCTAGTTTTACCTGAAAAGTCAGCAAGGCACTCTGGGTGTGCTGACACTCACAACTGCCTTGAAGCAGAGTTTTACGTGTCGGTTTCAAAACCAGGAAAGCCGTCCTTCCCTCGCCTTTACAACCGAGGGCCAATCAATGGCAATTAGTGCTTTTAAAAAGCCGATCGGAAGCCAATTTTCCTCTCAAACCCGGGAGCCGACGGTTTTACTGCGGTAAGCCGGCCAAGTGGCTCCTGTTAAGAAGTTATCATGATGGGTCGGGCAGGTTTATAGGCAACCAGTTTGTTCATTGGAGACCTGATGTCTGTCTGTGTCAAGACAGGAGATAATGCACCCACCCCCACCAGCACAGGGAACAGCTGACCGGAGCATCCCAGCCAAATGAACTGCACGCTGGCTCCAGGATCATTAACTGCGTGGGTTCGACTGTGTTTGTGTGACTGTGTTTTCTGAGTCATCAATTAAAATAAACAGCAATGCAAAACAACGGTCACAGAAACCAGTTCAAGAACAAAGCTCTCAAAATACCAAATCGCTAGAACAGAAATTAGTAATATTATTATAAATCATGAGTCATTCAGCAGACGCTTTTATCCAAAGCGAATTCCAGAGACTAGGGGGTGAGCTATGCATCAACAGCTGCTGCTGCAGAGTCGCTTCCAATAGGAGCTCGTTTGTTTTACGTCTCATCCGAAGGACGGAGCACAAGGAGGTGAAGTGACTCGCTCAGGGTCCCACACAGTGAGTCAGTGGCTGGATCCTCCTGTTAACAAGCCTCTATCAAGTTGCTCAAGATCTCTCAGAGCCTCCTGCCGACGCTTCCCCGTCAGTCTACATTAACAAACGGATAGGTCTTATTTATTGTGTTTCATCTCAGCGTGCTGCTGATTAAGTTTGAGCCACACAGTGTTTTTTTTAATTGTGTTTGTACATTGCAATCGGTTTTTTATTGCATTGCAATTGTCTATTTTTTTTAAAATTGGTTTTCCAGGGGTCTCAATGGAAAAATCTCCTGGATAAATAAGAAAAAAAAATCTTTAAAATGTTAAACTAATAATATTTCAGTAGATTAAACAAGGAACACTAAAATAAATATCTCCCAACGAGCGAAGTGTACAGCAACGCCTGTAAAACCAAACTGGGATAAACCACAGTGCTGCGTTTACCGAGCGTGTAACACAGTCAGAGGACTCAAAGACACGAGACACACTTCTGTGCCGGCCGTGTCAGACAGGGCCTTGACTCGAGCAGCTTTTAAACAGACAGCGAGCACTGTACTCCGAGTGAACGAATGCATCCCCTTCAATAACTTAAGAAACCCATCAAGGCTCATCCCTTGTCAGTGTGTGTCTGTGCGTATGTCTGTGTCTGTATGTGTCAGTGTGCGAGTGTCTGTGCGTATGTCTGTATGCGTCAATGTGTGTATCTGTGCCTACGTCTGTGTGTCTGTGTGAGTGGTCTGATCCTCACAATAACTTCATGTTAAATACTGTTCATGCCAGGTTTCATCAAAATCGGAGAAGTGGTTTTGTAGATCTGTGGGACTCAGGATTTCGTTCCTGCTCCCTCCCTCCCTCTCTCCACGAATGTGTTTATACTGTAGTAAGCAAACCGCCTTCCAGGAATCTTATTATAAAAACTGAGCTTCAAAACCTTCCACCCTCTAATGATTTTATTTTCTGCACAGCAACTGAGCCCCTTCACGGAGAGCCGTCAGCTTTATGGAAGATATTTTTAGATTTCATTATTATACAGCACATTCAGCCCTGAACCAGACATGCAGCACTCAGCTGACATACAGTGTGCTTGTGTGTGTCTGTGTCAGTGTGTGAGCGTGTGTGTGTCTGTGTCAGTGTGAGTCTGTGACTGTCTGTCAGTGTGCCAGCGTGAGTGTGTGTGTGTGTCAGTGTGTGAGCGTGAGTCTGTGTCAGTGTGTGTGTGTGTGCGTATGTCTGTGTGTCAGTGTGTGAGTGTGTCAGTGTCAGTGTGTGTGTGTCTGTCTGTGTCAGTGTGTGAGTGTGTGTGTGCGTATGTCTGTCTGTCTGTGTCAGTGTGTGATTGTGTGTCTGTGCGTATGTCTGTGTCTGTGTCAGTGTGTGTCTGTCTATGTGTCAGTGTGTGTGTGCGTATGTCTGTGTCTGTCAGTCAGTGTGTGAGTGTGTGTCTGTGCGTATCTGTCTGTGTCAGTGTGTGATTGTGTGTCAGTGCGTGTGTCTGTGTCAGTGTGCGAGTGTGTGTATGACTGCGTCTGTCTATGTGTCAGTGTGTGTCTGTGCATATGACTGTGTCTGTCTATGTGTCAGTGTGTGAGTGTGTGCTTACTGGGGGAAATCAGAGATGTTTAAACATGCATCTCAAAACAAAAGACCAGTTTAAAAAGAAAACCACTTTAGCTCCAGCGAGTTTCATTGCTGTGCTGCTCACACAGGGAGTGAGTCAGTGGTGATCTGGGAATGCGTGTTGAGAGGGTGTGGGGGGCAGCTGGTCTGTCAGGGAACAGCTAAACCAGCTGAAAATTAATACTGACGTCATTCTTCATTTACAACTGGAAGAAATAAAACACACCTCCTTTTTACAAAACTAGAACAGCGAAAACACAATCCAGGACAGCTCCAGTAAAGCCAACTCTGTATTCTTTTTTAGTTTGTGGTTGGGTGGAAAACATATTTAAAAAAAACATGCTGGGGGCTGGAGAGTAATAATAATATTTGGGTTTAAAAGCAGGATAGGGCGGGTTACAGCAATGCAAGGTTTTGTAATTTTTGTACTATTATTATTATCATTATTATTCTAGCCTTGGTTGTCGCGATAGGAAGCATTCCTCTGCAGATAAGCACCTCTTTGGAAGGGCAGTTCAAACTGCAGATGAGACTCTGCGATAGAGAGACATGCCTGCTAATCTCTCCCACGTTCCAGGCCTGTCCTGTCATTTGGGGCGGGGCGGAGGGCGTGGCAGCGGTCAGGAAGCGTCCGCATCAAAGACTGAGCTGGATCTGGACTGAGGTCAGGCAGTGACCCCGAGGTGACCCCCACACAGCTCAGGGTGTGGGGGTCGTTACTGATTGGTGTTGGATGTTATTCGCTGTGGAGGTCTGAGCCTCTTCCCAGGTCATTGGAAATGAGAATCGACTCATCTGGATGAATAAAGGTTTTGATTCATCGGATGACACTT
>NW_026708205.1:0-97812 GCF_902713425.1 Acipenser ruthenus | reverse complement strand
GTTAGCCCTCCTTTTTGGAGTAGGGTTTATTTTTGTGTTTGCACCCAAAGAATAAATGGACACTACAGCGTTTCCACTGCAACGCTAGTGTTTTGTGCATTTCGTGCCAAAGGTTGCATTGGTTGTATTTATTTATTTTTTATATTTATTTATCCTAGCTGTCAACAGTTATCTTGCCAGATGCTTCCACATATGATGAAGCCAAAAAAACAAGGATGGCAACATCAGAAGCAGCACATGTAAAAGCAAAAATTAATACTTCTAAATCACAACAGAAGCAGAAAGAGGTATATGCAAAACGTACGCTTAAGAAGTACAAAGACGTACTAGTGTACAGTGTGGGAAATCAAGTTTTATTGTACAATGCCAGGAAGAAGGGCCGTAAGGGTGGGAGGCTTGAGGCAGACTTTTCTGGTCCTTACACTATAGAGTCTCTTTTAGGGAAACTTGTTACATTAAGGAATCAGCAGGGAGACATTCTAAAAACAAAGTACAATGTAAATCATATAAAGCCCTACAAGACAAAGTGGCAGAGCAACCTGTTGGCATGTCCTCTGTAACAAGTGCTTCTCCAGAGAGAGATGAATTCCAGATACTGACAGATACATGTGCAGAAATATGTAGTTCTCCATTGACAAGCAGCTCAACAGTGTTGGTGCAAAGTGAGGCAGTGAGGCCATCAGTGATAGTAAAGAATTACAGCCCTCATGCAAATCTCACTTGTGAAAAATTGACAAAATCTGGTAGTGTCTCCTCAAAAAAGACAGGGAATCCACAACTCAAAATGTGGCTTCAACCTGGCCAAGAGAATTACTAAGCAGCAATGAAGAGAAAGGTACTGTAAAATGTAGCAGTTGCTCAGTTCAGTGGTTCAAGGTTCAGTTCAGTTATGGTGGTATACCTTTTATTTTAAGGTTTTCATTGGTTCATGGGTAAATGATTTTGAAAGATCAGTTCTAATTCTGAAATATTATAGAATGTAGAACCATTACATAAAGGACTACATCTTTTTTTACTAACACTTGTTTTTCAAAAAAGCCATTTATACTAATTTGTGGTATCTAATTTTGTGTAAAGGAGAAAAGACAAAACTTTGCTCCCTGAAAGTAAATTAACTAAAGCCAATCTAGTAAATGCATAATTTTATTATAGGCTTAACAAAAGTGCGAATGCAATAAAAGTTCTTCCAATATAAAACTAAATATTTGCACTTTACTTTTAGTGTACAAAATGAAAATGTTGTTTCAGAATAACACAGTCCCAGCAATGTGAGACAACGTGATCATCTTTGTGTAATAGTAATAGCTTCTTTGTGTATTACTGAGGTGTGCTACAGTGCTACATTTAAAATGAATAAAACCAACCCCACCCCACCCTAGTGTTGCATGACAATCTTCTACCCAAAAACCTGTTCAGGTCTCGGGTCCTCGAGTACGGGTAGTCCCGTGAAAACTAAAAATCAGTAAAAGTTACTTTGAATTACTAACATTGTTAATTTTTGCATTCATTTATGGTAATTAAATGGATTATATCACTTGTTAGTGTGTGTACTGGTCTTAGCATTAGGTACTGGCTCCATGGGACAGGAGTTACTTCTCCCAATGGAACCCTCCATAATGGAACACCAAAAATGTAACAAGTAAAATTCACATCTGTCTATTACTATAAAATGAATTTAATAACACTACTTTATTTGAAAAATAATAATTTTAAATGTTTAGGTAATTTCTTATTTGTTCTCTTCAATATTAATCACATCCTTGGATTTAACATTCTGCATCTTGCATACTGTTCAATCTTCTCAGTAGTGCAACTGTGGTGTCAAAAGGCTGTTGGACAAATTGAAGCTGTTGTCGGTCCTTACAAGCTGGATGACACTTCATCTGAAACTCTGAAAGAATCCGCCTGGTTGTCAGATGAGGCGAGGAAATATCTAATTCAAACCATTTGAACAGCCCTTTTTCATGACATCATAATACTGATAAAATACCTTCTGTGTGTGTGTGTGTAACATTAGGTGATTGATTCATACCTCCATGTATTAACAAACACACTAAAGGTAAGTATATGTTATTTATTTAAATGAATCTGAGCTTGCTTAAATTCTCAATATTTATCATAATTAATCAGTTTTAATTTTGACATTACAGTGGAATACAGATCTGCACAAATGAATTACCCATTTGTGTGAACTAAAGTATCCACACCTTTCATTGTGTATCTGCATTTATTACAAACGTTTATTCATTCTTGGCAATTTGTTCAGGTAACTTTATATTACATTAGGAGTAAAACATCTTTTCTTTCACCAGAAAAAGGTCTACTGCATGACTGCAGTTATCGGCACATCAATATTAGGAGGCTGTGTGGTCCAGTGGTTAAAGAAAGGGCTTGTAACCAGGAGATCCCCGGTTCAAATACCACCTCAGCCACTGACTCATTGTGTGACCCCGAGCAAGTCACTTAACCTCCTTGTGCTCCGTCTTTCGGGTGAGACGTAGTTGTAAGTGACTCTGCAGCTGATGCATAGTTCACACACCCGAGTCTCTGTAAGTCGCCTTGGATAAAGGCGTCTGCTAAATAAACAAATAATAATTAAATGGACCATTCAAATCTGTCAGAAATGTGAGTACTAATCATGTAATATATAAGCTGTTCTCAAAGAAAATAGGTAAATGTCAGGCTTAATGCGTCCACACACCATTAAAATAGTTCAGTTACAATTCCCAGCAGCGCAACGAACCGTGGAAATGAATACGATAGTATCCCACCATGCACTGTACTTTTATTTTAAAATAATGTGTTATGCCCCATATTAACAGAGGTCCATATTGCATAAATGAAATATAACAAGTATTGCGGAAAAAGTAAATCCGAACACACACACACACACACACACACACACACACACACACACACACACACACACACACACACAAGTAGGGCTTGAAGTTTTCAGGTTTTATTTTTAATCAGGTGAAGTCCCTTTAAACAAATTGAGCTTATTCTGTTTAATAACACTGTGTAACAATTTTTTTTTTTTTTTTGGTTCCTGGGTAGTAAGTGTTATTTCCTAATTGCTTATGCCTCAAAAGTATAGAAAATGGCTATTATTCCCCACAAACTTTATTTTTGTGACCAGGACAGTGATATTTTGAAATTTACCTATTTTCCAGAACATTCCAGAGAGATTCAGTGCTGAGTAAACTTGGAGTAACTTCTAGAACTTTCCAGTAATATAAATAGTAGTATAAATACAGGGGCCTTAAGCCCACCAGTTCAGTTTAGTTCCAGCTGCCTAAGTGGATACATATCTGCATTTTTCTGAGATGGCATCAAGGTCATAGGAGACTTCAAAATGGTGGCATTCCTGATGGGTCTCCAAGGCGGTTTTACCAAGTTTCCCTGCTATCTTTGCCTTTGGGACAGCAGGGACACCAAGGCGCACTACCACAGGCGGGACTGGCCACAGCGGACTGAGTTCTCTGCATTTAATCCTGTACTTCAGAATACTGTAATCTGCCAAGTGTTTAACCTGTAGTACTTTGTATTTAATCACATCCTGATGTAACTATCACTATTTAATCATATCCTGATGTAACTATCACTATTTAATCACATCCTGATGTAACTATCACTATTTAATCATATCCTGATGTAACTATCACTATTATCTGCTGTATTATTGAATTGTGGTTTGTCACACTTGTACTTTGTTTGAACAAAAGTTATTGTATTTCTTGCTCTTTATTGTATTACTTGTATTGTAACACTTGAAATGTATTTGCTTACGATTGTAAGTCGCCCTGGATAAGGGCGTCTGCTAAGAAATAAATAATAATAATAATAATAATAATAATAATAATAATAATAATAATAATAATAATAATAATAATAATAATAATAGGCATAGTGTGGACAGGGCCAATATTCAACAGACACATTTTCATCGTTATCTACATTTTCTGTTTTGCTTAAATTGTGTTTTGGTTACAACTAATATTTCCAAAATGTTATGTCTAGGTATTACAAAACTACTTTATCTTTATATATGGTTAAGTGAATATTCAAGATTATTGTAAATAAACAATATTAAAAGAATCTACTAACTTAACAGATTTAAATTATTCTCACTAACACGGCCACAACTGCTGCTGCTACCATTATAAAATACGGTATTTTGCAGATCATGAAAATGTGTGAAAATACTGTGGTCCTGATTGCTCCACTGGGCGAGGAGGACAGGTATAGCAGAGGAATTTTAAGAAACTGGAGGTTGGTATACGTGTTATACGAGTGTTATATATGTTATATTTTTAAATGTATCTTAAGCAGAATAAAAATGGATTCAGTTTACTATTGTGAAGTATCTCAAATGCACAGTTTACAGAAATTTGAAATTGAATACAGGCTGTAGACCTGAGTTAGGAGCGCAGGTACACTCCGTAGAGTTGGCATTACAATGAGAATTCTAAAAAACTGTCTGTTTCTAGGAGTTTCATGAGAGCTAATGTGGACACAGGAAACAAGACGGTTTGGAAATTGCAGACTTTCAAACACCAACTTCAGATGGATGGCAGCAGTTGTGGTGTTCTAATATTAAATGTAAAAAGCTAACATTACTATCTTAAATTGTATCTTTTTGTGTTTAATTTTTACATTACATCTTTGCTTTGTTTTTAAGTTTGCAGAACAGTACCTTACAAGTGGATCAATTGATCAGGTGGAAACCAGCCCAGCATCTATAAGAGCAGAAAGACTGGAGATTGCTGGCCTCCTTATGGAAAATCAGGGTAACACATTACTGTGTACAGGTTTAAAACAACTGGAAGACTACCATGTAATTTGAACACTTTTGAATATATAGCAGATTGAATGAGGAACATGAAAGGAAAGGACACAACAGTCCAGGACTGAACAACACAACTGAGAGAATCTATTGAGCCGTTCTGCCTCGTGCTTTTTGTAAAATGTTTATTATATTTGCAGTAATGAAGGGCTGATATACAATACTGTGTTGAAAGCCACAATCTATGGCATTGCGTAGAACTCATCTCTCTGTGATACCTAATATAAATACAATCCCTAATTGCCATTGACTGCATCAATAAACACTTCTTGTTCACAATATTATTCCTAAATGTAATTTCCATAGATGCTACATGTACATGTTGAACTATACTGCTTTAAAATGTGACAACTTTATATTTGAAAATATTGATCAAAATAATTAGGGTTTTAGTTTGTCTAATTTGTTTGCTTTATCATTAATACGTTTTACTGTTTAGATTTTTTTTTAAAACTATAGGAGCATTGTACATTGTTATGTTTTTTAATTTGATTAAAACTAATGTTTGCACATCCAGATGTTATGACCCCTTTATATATATATATCCTAAATAAAGGGTGTGTGCAAGTGTTTGTGTGTTTTAATGCATATTAACCTATGTGCATTTCTGTATTTTGGTTGAATAAAAAATGCAATATTGCCTTGAAGTCATGTATACTTCCAATAAATATTTGAAAGGTTCCTTATAGGGTATGCATTAACTACATCCTTACATTTTAATGGTAATGTTTATTTGAAGTACTGCACAAAAACTTGGTCTTATTTTGTCCTCATGTATTCCCATCATAGGGATGTCCCAGGGCCCTAGCTCACAGGCCCAGCATGGAGGCAAGGTAGAACAACACATGGGTGAGGGGAAGTCAAAGGAGGTTTTTAGAATGCATGGCTTTATCAGATAAGGCTATCCTGTCTGGGCCCAAAGGAGTGAAGGGAGACACGGAGGATTCACTCTAATGAGTTAACACAGCATTTGACCAGAAGGGTCTCCAGCCCTTTTTACAGGCTACTGGAGAATACATCTGGTCTAAAATAGCCAGAAAGGCAGAAGGCGCAAAGGTCATTGAGCCAAAATGGCCGGTATCTGTGCGGGGCTGTTTCAGAGCCTAAGAGACGCAGAGCCTTCCAAATAGGTATATTAGAGTTTTGGGTTAAATTAAATAAATACAACTGAAGGGGTTATTTGGAGGAAATAAACATTATCATTAAGGAGATTGTTTATTTTCGTTAAGATTAAAACCTGGAAACAATTCTATAAACAAAAACTGTTTAATCATGTTTGTTTGTATGTTTTTTATTTTTTTTTAAAAAGCTACAATGTTATCCTTAGCTAAATTTTTATCCTGAAGCAAATAAAATAAAAAATGCTAAAATGAAAGACATTTTAAAAATATACCGCATGAACATTAACAAAATACGAGAATATTTTTTGCATGTAATACCGTGTAAAGAAAATAGAAATAACTAAGCCGACGTTTAACTATAAACAAACAAACAGGTATATGTATTTGCTTTTGCAATTCTTGTTTATTCTCGTCATACCAATAAAAGCTTATTGAATTGAATATAACTGAATAAAACAGAACAGAGTTTAACATGTTCTAAACATGTTAAATATAGAGTAAAGAAAATATAAGTAAAGTATAGCATTCCACTAAAGAATAAGGCCTACGGTTTTTGTAATGTATTTAGATTCCCTGAAAAAGGCACGGAACAGCTTTTTAGAGAGAGCCCCAGCTCTAACCAAAGATCTTTTCTGAAATGAGGGACATCCCTTTCTTCAGGGGAGTGGTCTGGTGAACCTGCCTATATCTTTCCAAAGAAATGGGGTCAGTCTCCAATACTTTATTGTGGATTTATTTTCTTGAGGTACATGTTTTACAACATTTGGTACGCTCTATATACACCCAAAAAACACAAGTGCATTATTTTTACTTTGTGTATTTAAGAATCATGAACAAACCCTGGTATTTGTGAGATGATAGGTGCAGTCATCATGTACCTTAAATTAGAAACTCCTCCTTTATAGATACGTTTTCAATGTGTTATTTTACTGAACATAATTACAATATGCTTTTACAATGTGTTCCAGGTGTTATGTTTTATTTTTTTAATGCATGTGGATATACAGGTTTGAACCTTAGGTGTCAATAATAACATAAATAAATACATCCTTATTTACATGATAAACGCAGATATCTATACGCCCAGAATGCCTTATTTCTTTAAAATATTGTATACACTCTTTATTGTTGAGCTCTCATTAAATTGAATTTATTCATATACAAAATAATTAAATGCTCCCCAGCATTGTGAATGTCAGAATATGACAGGTTGCCCCAAAGGTTGTGTTAAAAATATCCATACTTTAAGTTATACATACTTTAATTTTTTAATAATGGATTGATGCGTAGATTTGTTTAACTTCATATTCCCCCCAAATTGTTATGTTGGTAGGTTTGTAACACCGGGTCGGTGTTATTTTGGGGGTAGGTGTTTAAAAATGGTCCACCTTGTACTGCGCTTGACCTGGGTATGTGTAAATGATTTTAGCTCAGAAAACAAGCAAATTGGTCCCTTAAAGTAATTTTTATATAATATTTCACTATTCATCAAATGTATGTGAGTTTAACTGATGAGCAACAAATAGGGTTACATTGTAAACATCTAGGATTTGGGAGATGAACTATAATTTGGCTTGTTCTTAGTGACTTATGCAGTAGGCAATCAAAGCAAGGACAGCGTCCCATTTTCTGATGTTACACAGGTCAAGTTGCGGTACACATACCATATTCTGATTATATGCCACTTACTGGTCCTATGCCAGAGCCACAAAAATAAAGAGGGAAACAAGGAGAAGAGTTATGTGTATATTTGAATAATAACAGTAGATTGTAGTCTACTGTCTGTTTAAACTTCCCAAAGTGTTACAAATGGTACTTTGTGATGTATTATTATGAAAGAAAAGGTTTCTTTGACACCAGTCGGTACCAAAGAATCTTATGTAACGTGGGGTCATGGTTATTTTTATTTGATGCATATCAAACATGTACAGTATAGGAATACAGGAGGTTTCTCTTTTACTATTTGCTTATGTTTTACTGTTAAAAATAAGGTATAGATTTATCATGTTCAGAAGCAGGTTCAGATATTTGCTGTCTTTATACATTATTCATATTGTTTCATATTGTTTCTTTCTGTTCATATTCAAATAAAAGCCTAAACCTTAATGTATCAATCCAACATTACAAATACTATAGTCTACCTATTTAAATATCTTAAGAGTTATGTGAGACTGAAGCAAAATAAACACATAATAAGCAATAATGAATAAATAGATTGGGTGTTTTGGGGTGTTGAGCTGGGAGATACAATTGTATTTGCTTTTATTTAGTATGAAAACAGCTCCTTGGATAAAGGCAGCCGGTAAATAATAATAATAATAATAATAATAATAAATAATCATAATATTAATCATAGGTCATCAAGTTATCGATTGTAGTATGCAATGAGAGTAATAATATGCAACTAAATTAAGGAATACTAACTTATTGTTGAATAGCTACAGTATAAAAAGATAAAAAAATTAATTACAAAGGATAATTTCTGAAAGACAATATTTAAACTGTTGATTATATAGAGTTGTTAACTACAAGTAGCCTACTAGGCTAGTACATGTCTAGCACCTGAACATGTCTCGTCTTAAAAAATGTTATCGTAGTAAGGTCATCAGGCAAGTTAGTACCACAGCGTCTTCATTAACACAACCCTTTTTTAAACTGCTTTAATAATACATAGATAGGTATATAACGTCTAAATGGCAATAGATTGTCTATTTGTCTAACCTGCCTTTTATACATTTAACATGTTTTTGGTCACATGACAATAGAAAGACATACAACAATAAAGTGTTATGATCGATAGTAAAAACATCTCACATGTTGTCCCTAAATGAAAATGCTTAATTGCTTTATTCACCATATGCTTTTACTAATAATTATTGTAAGACAAACCATATTAGAACTATTACTTGTAGGGGAAAAATACATAATAATTCTACTTACAAGACAGGGGGCCCAGCTGAGAGGAGATATTTTCCCTTGACCTATTTAGAGGTCTGGTTGAATGTGTTAAATTGTTTATATTTCAGGTTAATAGAATGATTGTATTGGGAAGTGAAACTGTTGATGGAATATGTTTTCGGTGCAAAATCTAAATGCAGAGATTACAGTTTTCTCAATTGCTAAAGTTAAATAAGCAGGCAGGTGACAGAAGCAGTAAAAATAAACTCAGTAAAAATAAACTCACAGGTAGCTGTGGTGGTTAGGGTTCATGCTCCCATCATCCTCCTGAAACATCTCATTGGGTTTTACATTTCACCACAACCCACTGGTCCATAGCAACACTCTTTCTATTCAATTGATTATTATTATTATTATTATTATTATTATTATTATTATTATTATTATTATTATTATTATTTATTTATTTATTTATTTATTTATTTATTTATTTATTTTTTAACACAAGGGTAAGTTTTGATCAAAACCTAATGTTAATGAGACAATATGGTGTATGGCAAGGCTGCAAATCTAAACACCATCATGCAGATAATTCTTTCTATTTTATTTATTTATTTATTTGGATTGTATTATTTGTCATCCTTAAAAATCTTTTGGTATATTGATAATTTACCCCTAATCCATGCACTGTGTCTAAAAATAGTTTTTTGCTGCTGTGCTTAAGACCAAGCATTCAACTTTCAAGTGGTTCTAAGAATTCCAACTACTTGCTAAATTCGGTGTAAATGGATCTCAATAAAGAGGGTGAATAAAGGAAACTCAATGACAGGCTGTTCCAGCCCCGGTCCCAGACAAGATGTCTGCTAATGTGGTAGATCATAAAGTTGCTATCCAAAAGGTTTTACACCTAGCAAATGATTTTCTGGGTCAACTTCCTCTAACAAATGCTATCTGTGTTTTTTAGACCCCCAGTTGTTTCACTCTGCTCATAAGGTGTAAATTCATATATATATATATATATATATATATATATATATATATATATATATATATATATATATATATATATATATATATTGTGAGATGGCAGGGAGGGGGTTAAAACCTCTCTGGGGAAAAAACATGTGCGGAATGCACATTTGTCTTGTTTAATTGTTTTGTTAATTGTTTTGTTTAATTGTTTTATTGATTAATCATTACCTGCACCTGGCTACTATTGAAAATTGGAGCCAGGTGCAGGGTATTTAAGGAGAGCAGTCAGTCTGCTCTGGGCAGCTGCTGAAGAGGGTAGAAGCCCGACTGTGCTGGTGTGTGGGTACAGCCGTAATTAAAAAAAAAAAAAAGTAGAGTGAAGCCTTTTTGTTGTGTGTGCTATTTCTTTTGTTTTGTACAGGTAAACAGCTTAGCTGTCCTGTTTAGTTTAGGTTCCTGTTTTGTTTTAGTTAGTGCTCAAAGAGAGCTAGGTGTTTGTTTTGTTTATTTTGTTTTTGTTTCATTAAAAATTGCGCAACAGCGCTTTAAAAATCCATTTGTGTGTGTTGGGTCGGTGTTTTTAAAGGGGCAACGAACAGTGGTGAGTGTGATTCTTTCACATAATATATATATATATATATATATATATATATATATAAGCAACTCAGACTTTAGGTAAGAGACCCAAAATGCACATTTACATAATTAAAATAGCCTGTAACAGAATGATCCAAATATCCTCAGGAAGAGGGTGCTTAGAGTTGTTTAAATATGTGTTTGTCAATTTGGCAAACAATGAATCAAGTATATTTACAAACTAACTATTCCAAAGAATGTTACTGTTCTTTAAAAATCCAATCTAAATTATTATTATTTATTTCTTAGCAGACGTCCTTATCCAGGGCAACTTATAATTGTTACAAGATATCACATTATTTTTTATATACAATGACCCATTTATACAGTTTGGTTTTTACTGGAGCAATCTAGGTAAAGTACCTTGCTCAAGGGTACAGTAGCAGTGTTCCCGACCAGGGATTGAACCCACGACCGTCCGGTCAAGAGTCCAGAGCCCTAACCACTACACACTGCTGCCCTAGCACTGTGATTATTTATTTTATTTTTTATTTTTAATTTTTTACCTTAACGTCTAAAAGTGTACAAATATTTTCTTCAAAATGTAAGCTTATAAATCTGCGGGATAACTTTGGGGTTTAAAAGTGGTTGTCTTACCATATATCATCTGTTAAGATGCATAGCTTTCTTAACATGGAGGTAAACAATTCAAAGAATGAATGCTTACAGAATTATTCTTTTTACTTCCAGGGAGGCAGGTGTGACCGTGTTCGGAACAGCCTGTCATTGAGTTTCCTTTATTCACCCTCTTTATTGAGATCCATTTACACCGAATTTAGCAAGTAGTTGGAATTCTTAGAACCACTTGAAAGTTGAATGCTTGGTCTTAAGCACAGCAGCAAAAAAATATTTTTAGACACAGTGCATGGATTAGGGGTAAATTATCAATATACCAAAAGATTTTTAAAGATGACAAATAATACAACCCAAATAAATAAATAAATAAAATAGAAAGAATTATCTGCATGATGGTGTTTAGATTTGCAGCCTTATTGTCTCACTAACATTAGGTTTTGATCAAAACCTACCCTCGTGTTAAAAAATAAATAAATAAATAAATAAATAAATAAATAAATAATTGTGGGAGGGTGCGGGTATTCACGGACACGGGAGACAGAAATGGTAGTTGACAACACCACACAGGTGCTCAGTTTTATTATTTTCTTTTTGTACTCTGGTGAGGTGTACTGATTTCTTTGAGCCCGTAGAGGGCGCTTGTGGTCCGTGGTCTGGCTACCAGCTATGGTATCCAGAACCAACGGGGAATACCACGGCAGGGTACTCAGCTACAGTCCGGCACTCGCAGGTGCTCACAAATTATAAAAACGAAAAAGGCAAAAAGAAACAGGGAAAATAAAACACAGTAAGGAAAACTACAAAATAAATGTGCTGCACTTCGCAGCGGGAATCTCCCCAGTCGCCGCTACCCGTACGACCCGGGACTCCGTCCTACACTCTGCTGTCTCACTGTACAACAATACTGGGGCTGCCCAACGATCCCCCACTTTTCCCTTTCTTTCTTTAAAATTATTTTCTTTGATTTTTCTTTCCGGGCGTTTGTTAGCCTCCCGTCTGTTGGTAGTCAAAGCGAGACCGCCTTGCTCGCTGTTCCAGTTTAAAGGGGCAGATCTGAGGAAACAACAGAGTGTTACTTTATAGGTTAGCAATCCCATTAAAGTCCGCCTCCCAGCCACTCAGAGAGGGGAAAAGCACACACACCCTCTTCCCCACCTCTCCGTGTCACCGCCATGACTGGCAGGCAGACCCAACGGGACTGCCGCCCACTTCCTGCAGCATCGCGCATGCGTCAGACGGCCAGTCCAGGTCTCTCCCTGTTACACATCCTCCCCCTCAGAATGGCACCACCGGTCCATTCGAAATCCTACACCCCCATGCCTTCCCGAGAGAAAAAATCAGCATTTAGATGGAGCTTACCTGCTCGGTGGACAACCCTGAAGGCATAGGGCTGCAGGGCCAAGTACCACCGCGTGATTCTGGCATTGTTATTTTTCATCCGGTGAAGCCATGCCAAGGGGGCATGATCTGTCACCAGGGTGAAGTGTCGCCCCAGGAGGTAGTACCGGAGTGACTCGACTGCCCATTTTACCGCGAGACACTCCTTCTCGATGGTACTATAGTTCTTTTCACAGGGAAGGAGCTTCCTGCTGAATACAGGACCGGGTGCTCGCTTCCCCGCACCTCCTGAGACAACACTGCCCCGAGACTTGTCTCTGACGCATCCGTCTGCAGGGTGAACCTCTTGCTGAAATCAGGACTGCACAGCACTGGCTTGCTACACAGCCTTCGCTTCAGAGCGAGAAAGGCCCTCTGGCACGGCTCCGTCCACTGAACCGTATTTGGGGCAGCCTTCCGGGTGAGGTCTGTCAAGGGCGTAGCGAGCGTGGCGAAGTTCGGAATGAACTTCCTATAATAGCCCGCTAGTCCCAAGAAAGAGCGCACCTGGGTTTTGGTCGTAGGGACCGGCCAGTCAGCCAAGGCTTTCACCTTAGCAATCAGCGGTCTGATCTGGCCGCCCCCTACTCGATACCCCAAATACTCCGACTCACTCTTCCCAATGGCACATTTCTTTGGGTTAGCAGTGAGCCCAGCCTCCCGCAAGGATTGCAATACCGCCGCTACCTTACACAGATGACTCGGCCAATCCTCACTGTGGATAACCACGTCATCTATGTAAGCAGCGGCGTACTGCTGATGGGGCCGCAAAATGCGATCCATCATCCGCTGGAAAGTGGCTGGTGCTCCGTGCAACCCAAAGGGCATGGTCCTAAATTGGTATAACCCGAAGGGAGTCGAAAACGCCATCCTCTCTCTGGATTCCAGGGTCAGGGGCATCTGCCAGTACCCCTTCGTTAAATCCAGTGTCGTCATAAAATGAGCCGTGCCTAGACGCTCCAGCAATTCATCTACCCGAGGCATGGGATAAGCGTCAAACCTCGATTTTTCATTAACTCGCCTGAAGTCAATACAAAATCGTGTGGACCCGTCTGGCTTATCCACTGAAACAATCGGACTGTTCCAGTCACTTTGGGACTCCTCTATTACCCCCAGTCTGAGCATTTCGTCAATTTCCGTTTTTATTACCTGTCTTTTGCGCTCAGGTATGCGGTACGGCCTCTGGCGAACTAGCGCCCCCGGCTCAGTCTCAATGTGATGGTGGGCTACTCGAGTCTGCCCCAGGACGGGAGAAAACACATCAGGAAATTCCGTCACAAGGGCCCGAGCCTGACATTTCTGTGTTGGTGTCAGATTTTCTGCAATCTGTACCGACCCTGTTTTCGCCACCACAGAAAGATCAGGTCCCAGGTCTGTGACGTCATCTGCCTGCGCCACTACCAATGCCTCCGGTTGCAGCCAGGGCTTCAAGAGGTTTATATGATAAATGTGTTTCTCTCTCCGTCGCTACGGCTGGCAGATCTCATAGTCCACCTTCCCAACCCGGCGTGTAACCTCAAAGGGTCCTTGCCACTTAGCCAGAAGTTTCGACTCAGAACTGGGTAATAATAGAAGTACTTTATCCCCCGGCTGAAATGTGCGCAACCGGGCTCCTCGGTTGTATTGCGTCTCCTGTCTGTGCTGAGCCTGCTGCAAATTGTCATGCGCCCATTTTCCCACAGACTCAAGACGTTTGCGCAGGTCCAACACATACCGGACTGTATTAGTCGAATTGTCCTGCTGTTCCTCCCACATCTCTCGGACCAGATCGAGCACCCCCTGGGGTCTTCGCCCATACAGCAGCTCGAATGGCGAAAAACCCGTGGAAGCCTGGGGTACCTCTCTGATCGCAAAGAGAAGGGGAGGAATCAGCTGGTCCCAGTAACGCACATCACTATTAATAAATCTGCGCAACATGTTCTTAAGGGTTTTATTAAAGCGCTCCACCAGACCACCTCCACTAACCTGGCTTTGGTGCTCGCGTCGGGGTTCAGCCAGCCCATGGCGTAATCCTTCAAACGATGCGTGATCGTTCTGGGATGCTCCTCTGCTGAGAACTGTTCCTCCCGGAACTTTCGCCGGTACCCCTCTGGGGTAGCCCCCACGCGGTTAAGGATGGCCGCTTTAGGCGCGGGGTAGTCCATCATCCTCTCAGGGGATAGCGTTCTCGCTGCTGCCTGTGCCTCTCCCGTCAGCTGGGGCAAGAGGTAGCTGGCCCATTGTGCCTGAGCCCACCCGGCCGAGGTCGCCATGGCCTCAAACACCTCCAGGTAGGCTTCGGGTTTATCCTCGGCTGTCATCTTTGTGGGTCTCTGTAACCTGGGGTCAGGACCTGCCGGTCGAGCAGCCCCCTGCACCGCAGCAGTTAGGGTCTGGCGCAGGAGGTCCATCATGGCCGCAAATTGGACGGCATCCATTTCTTCTCCGTTGGTGGGTGCACTGCTTTGTTTGGGCAGTGCCAGTAATCCCTCTTCTGACACCACGTGTGGGAGGGTGCGGGTATTCACGGACACGGGAGACAGAAATGGTAGTTGACAACACCACACAGGTGCTCAGTTTTATTATTTTCTTTTTGTACTCTGGTGAGGTGTACTGATTTCTTTGAGCCCGTAGAGGGCGCTTGTGGTCCGTGGTCTGGCTACCAGCTATGGTATCCAGAACCAACGGGGAATACCACGGCAGGGTACTCAGCTACAGTCCGGCACTCGCAGGTGCTCACAAATTATAAAAACAAAAAAGGCAAAAAGAAACAGGGAAAATAAAACACAGTAAGGAAAACTACAAAATAAATGTGCTGCACTTCGCAGCGGGAATCTCCCCAGTCGCCGCTACCCGTACGACCCGGGACTCCGTCCTACACTCTGCTGTCTCACTGTACAACAATACTGGGGCTGCCCAACGATCCCCCACTTTTCCCTTTCTTTCTTTAAAATTATTTTCTTTGATTTTTCTTTCCGGGCGTTTGTTAGCCTCCCGTCTGTTGGTAGTCAAAGCGAGACCGCCTTGCTCGCTGTTCCAGTTTAAAGGGGCAGATCTGAGGAAACAACAGAGTGTTACTTTATAGGTTAGCAATCCCATTAAAGTCCGCCTCCCAGCCACTCAGAGAGGGGAAAAGCACACACACCCTCTTCCCCACCTCTCCGTGTCACCGCCATGACTGGCAGGCAGACCCAACGGGACTGCCGCCCCCTTCCTGCAGCATCGCGCATGCGTCAGACGGCCAGTCCAGGTCTCTCCCTGTTACAATAATAATAATCAATTGAATAGAAAGAGTGTTGCTATGGACCAGTGGGTTGTGGTGAAATGTAAAACCCAATGAGATGTTTCAGGAGGATGATGGGAGCATGAACCCTAACCACCACACTGTGAGTTTATTTTTACTGTTTCTGTCACCTGCCTGCTTATTTAACTTTAGCAATTGAGAAAACTGTAATCTCTGCATTTAGATTTTGCACCGAAAACATATTCCATCAACAGTTTCACTTCCCAATACAATCATTCTATTAACTTGAAATATAAACAATTTAACACATTCAACCAGACCTCTAAATAGGTCAAGGGAAAATATCTCCTCTCAGCTGGGCCCCCTGTCTTGTAAGTAGAATTATTATGTCTTTTTCCCTACAAGTAATAGTTCTAATATGGTTTGTCTTACAATAATTATTAGTAAAAGCATATGGTGAATAAAGCAATTAAGCATTTTCATTTAGGGACAACATGTGAGATGTTTTTACTATCGATCATAACACTTTATTGTTGTATGTCTTTCTATTGTCATGTGACCAAAAACATGTTAAATGTATAAAAGGCAGGTTAGACAAATAGACAATCTATTGCCATTTAGACGTTATATACCGATCTATGTATTATTAAAGCAGTTTAAAAAAGGGATGTGTTAATGAAGACGCTGTGGTACTAACTTGCCTGATGACCTTACCACGATAACATTTTTTAAGACAAGACATGTTCAGGTGCTAGACATGTACTAGCCTAGTAGGCTACTTGTAGTTAACAACTCTATATAATCAACAGTTTAAATATTGTCTTTCAGAAATTATCCTTTGTAATTAATTTATTATCTTTTTATACTGTAGCTATTCAACAATAAGTTAGTATTCCTTAATTTAGTTGCATATTATTACTCTCATTGCATACTACAATCGATAACTTGATGACCTATGATTAATATTATGATTATTTATTATTATTATTATTATTATTATTTACCGGCTGCCTTTATCCAAGGAGCTGTTTTCATACTAAATAAAAGCAAATACAATTGTATCTCCCAGCTCAACACCCCAAAACACCCAATCTATTTATTCATTATTGCTTATTATGTGTTTATTTTGCTTCAGTCTCACATAACTCTTAAGATATTTAAATAGGTAGACTATAGTATTTGTAATGTTGGATTGATACATTAAGGTTTAGGCTTTTATTTGAATATGAACAGAAAGAAACAATATGAAACAATATGAATAATGTATAAAGACAGCAAATATCTGAACCTGCTTCTGAACATGATAAATCTATACCTTATTTTTAACAGTAAAACATAAGCAAATAGTAAAAGAGAAACCTCCTGTATTCCTATACTGTACATGTTTGATATGCATCAAATAAAAATAACCATGACCCCACGTTACATAAGATTCTTTGGTACCGACTGGTGTCAAAGAAACCTTTTCTTTCATAATAATACATCACAAAGTACCATTTGTAACACTTTGGGAAGTTTAAACAGACAGTAGACTACAATCTACTGTTATTATTCAAATATACACATAACTCTTCTCCTTGTTTCCCTCTTTATTTTTGTGGCTCTGGCATAGGACCAGTAAGTGGCATATAATCAGAATATGGTATGTGTACCGCAACTTGACCTGTGTAACATCAGAAAATGGGACGCTGTCCTTGCTTTGATTGCCTACTGCATAAGTCACTAAGAACAAGCCAAATTATAGTTCATCTCCCAAATCCTAGATGTTTACAATGTAACCCTATTTGTTGCTCATCAGTTAAACTCACATACATTTGATGAATAGTGAAATATTATATAAAAATTACTTTAAGGGACCAATTTGCTTGTTTTCTGAGCTAAAATCATTTACACATACCCAGGTCAAGCGCAGTACAAGGTGGACCATTTTTAAACACCTACCCCCAAAATAACACCGACCCGGTGTTACAAACCTACCAACATAACAATTTGGGGGGAATATGAAGTTAAACAAATCTACGCATCAATCCATTATTAAAAAATTAAAGTATGTATAACTTAAAGTATGGATATTTTTAACACAACCTTTGGGGCAACCTGTCATATTCTGACATTCACAATGCTGGGGAGCATTTAATTATTTTGTATATGAATAAATTCAATTTAATGAGAGCTCAACAATAAAGAGTGTATACAATATTTTAAAGAAATAAGGCATTCTGGGCGTATAGATATCTGCGTTTATCATGTAAATAAGGATGTATTTATTTATGTTATTATTGACACCTAAGGTTCAAACCTGTATATCCACATGCATTAAAAAAATAAAACATAACACCTGGAACACATTGTAAAAGCATATTGTAATTATGTTCAGTAAAATAACACATTGAAAACGTATCTATAAAGGAGGAGTTTCTAATTTAAGGTACATGATGACTGCACCTATCATCTCACAAATACCAGGGTTTGTTCATGATTCTTAAATACACAAAGTAAAAATAATGCACTTGTGTTTTTTGGGTGTATATAGAGCGTACCAAATGTTGTAAAACATGTACCTCAAGAAAATAAATCCACAATAAAGTATTGGAGACTGACCCCATTTCTTTGGAAAGATATAGGCAGGTTCACCAGACCACTCCCCTGAAGAAAGGGATGTCCCTCATTTCAGAAAAGATCTTTGGTTAGAGCTGGGGCTCTCTCTAAAAAGCTGTTCCGTGCCTTTTTCAGGGAATCTAAATACATTACAAAAACCGTAGGCCTTATTCTTTAGTGGAATGCTATACTTTACTTATATTTTCTTTACTCTATATTTAACATGTTTAGAACATGTTAAACTCTGTTCTGTTTTATTCAGTTATATTCAATTCAATAAGCTTTTATTGGTATGACGAGAATAAACAAGAATTGCAAAAGCAAATACATATACCTGTTTGTTTGTTTATAGTTAAACGTCGGCTTAGTTATTTCTATTTTCTTTACACAGTATTACATGCAAAAAATATTCTCGTATTTTGTTAATGTTCATGCGGTATATTTTTAAAATGTCTTTCATTTTAGCATTTTTTATTTTATTTGCTTCAGGATAAAAATTTAGCTAAGGATAACATTGTAGCTTTTTAAAAAAAAATAAAAAACATACAAACAAACATGATTAAACAGTTTTTGTTTATAGAATTGTTTCCAGGTTTTAATCTTAACGAAAATAAACAATCTCCTTAATGATAATGTTTATTTCCTCCAAATAACCCCTTCAGTTGTATTTATTTAATTTAACCCAAAACTCTAATATACCTATTTGGAAGGCTCTGCGTCTCTTAGGCTCTGAAACAGCCCCGCACAGATACCGGCCATTTTGGCTCAATGACCTTTGCGCCTTCTGCCTTTCTGGCTATTTTAGACCAGATGTATTCTCCAGTAGCCTGTAAAAAGGGCTGGAGACCCTTCTGGTCAAATGCTGTGTTAACTCATTAGAGTGAATCCTCCGTGTCTCCCTTCACTCCTTTGGGCCCAGACAGGATAGCCTTATCTGATAAAGCCATGCATTCTAAAAACCTCCTTTGACTTCCCCTCACCCATGTGTTGTTCTACCTTGCCTCCATGCTGGGCCTGTGAGCTAGGGCCCTGGGACATCCCTATGATGGGAATACATGAGGACAAAATAAGACCAAGTTTTTGTGCAGTACTTCAAATAAACATTACCATTAAAATGTAAGGATGTAGTTAATGCATACCCTATAAGGAACCTTTCAAATATTTATTGGAAGTATACATGACTTCAAGGCAATATTGCATTTTTTATTCAACC
This sequence comes from Acipenser ruthenus, assembly GCF_902713425.1. Lineage (NCBI taxonomy): Eukaryota > Metazoa > Chordata > Actinopteri > Acipenseriformes > Acipenseridae > Acipenser > Acipenser ruthenus. The sequence goes on along the minus strand of NW_026708205.1, from coordinate 78,349 downwards.
AAAATACAGAAATGCACATAGGTTAATATGCATTAAAACACACAAACACTTGCACACACCCTTTATTTAGGATATATATATATATATATATATATATATATATATATATATATATATATATATATATATATATATATATATATATATATATATAGTTGGTTTAAGAAAACAAAAATGTGAAAGGGCCATATAATCCAACTGGATGGTGAACAAAGTACTCATATAATGGAAAGTGTCTGGGATTTAAACTAAAGAGGGGTTAATGAATTCATTTGTAAATTATCATGGGGTGTAAATTAAGGTATAGTAAAAAAATAAAAAGTTTGGTTTAAAATTATTATTATAGGACATATACAATACATTTGGGGCATTAGGACCCTGCAGTCACGGGTGAAAACATTTCTGTCTAATCTTTTGAAGGCCGCGGTATATTCAAGTGAGATAACCACCTGTTTTCCAAACCCTAAAACTAGACTACGCGACTCCAAGATTGATGATTTTGCAAAAGTATCTTCCTATCTAATTATTATCGGTTTTCAGCACACATATACCCCCAGTCTGTTTATTACGTGTAAAATCGAATGGCACCTATTCTCATGTTATACCACTAGAGGTCAGTAGCGCTCTATATACTTACCATCTCCTAGGATAGCAGTCGGTCTAGGAATTCCTTAGTTAGAAAACCTTAATGTGTAGGTTTGCCCCAGAGATTTTTCTAATAAAAGACACTGTGATTAAAGTTATACTTTTGCATCTTGGATCTTGGGTTATTACATTATATATATATATATATATATATATATATATATATATATATATATATATATATATATATATATATATATATAATGAGTTACCATTGATAATATCTAAAATATAAATTATAAAGGGGTCATAACATCTGGATGTGCAAACATTAGTTTTAATCAAATTAAAAAACATAACAATGTACAATGCTCCTATAGTTTTTAAAAAAAATCGAAACAGTAAAACGTATTAATGATTTGCCACAAACCATCAGAATAGTTTGGTTGTGTAGGATTCTGTTGATGATAAAACAACGTACAATCATTCTCTTATTTGCAATATATGACATTTTTTCAATTTTATATATTTTTTTCTTAAAACCTTTTTTTTTAGGGATTTAAACTAAACGAGGGTTTAATGAATACATTTGTAAATGATCGTGGGTTGTTAATTACGGTAAAGTAAAAATAAAAAGCGTGTTTTAAATAATTATATTATTATAGGAGATATACAATACATTTGGGGCTTTAGGACCCAGCAGAGCTTAAACGTATGCGCGTTGAGATAACCACCTGTTTTCCAAACCCCAAAAAAACTTGACTATGCACCTCCAGGATGGATGATATTGCAAAAGTAACAGCGTGTATATTTCAATTGTCAAACCCAAACGTAACCACAGGGTTGGGACAGGAAAATGTACAATCAGCAGAAATCCTGCATATATAAATTTTCAACACAGTCGGCATGCTTCAGCACATGCTGACCCACCGCCCCTCCAGCCCTCCCTTGTTCATTACGTGTAAAATTGAATGACGCATATTCTCGCTGAGTGTGTGTGTTTCGTGCGCATGTGCGGTGTAAAGGAACCGCCCCCCTATTTAAGTCACAGAACGAGTTTTTGGAATCATTCAGCTGCTGCAGTTTGAAGAGCGAGGAAGCAATGAGAGGGAGAGATTTCTGGCTGTAGCGTTTTGTCCGGGAGATTTTTTTTTTTTGAAAACGGTAAGAGAGAGGAGAGAGCGAGCGAGCACTTTTTTCAGAAATTGTACTCTGAAAAACACTCCAAGTTTTACTGTGTATAATGTTTGTTTAAATGGTGAATAAGATGTTTTTTGTTTGTTTTTTCTTTATGTTTTTTAATAATTTCTTTTTAAACTTTCTCTTTTCATTAACTGTCTATATATATATATATATATATATATATATATATATATATATATATATATATAATATATATATAATTTCTGTGACCCCCTTTTTAAAACGACAAAACACTCCAAGTTTTACTGTGTATAAAGTTTGTTTAAATGCTTTTTAAATGGGGAATAATGTGTTTTCTTTTCTTCTTTTTGTTTTGTTTTTTTCTTTGTTTTTTTAATAATTTCTTTTTAAACTTTCTCTTCATTAAGTGTGTCTTATGTAAAAAAAAAACTTTAACGTTGTCTGCACAAAGCATAAGTTAACATAAGCATTTATGAAAACATGGGTATCCCACTATTCCGATTACGTAAATAACATATTAAACATGAATTTTTTTGTCCATATCTTATAAAAAGATGTGCCATAAGTTTATAGGTATATATATATATATATATATATATATATATATATATATATATATACAGTGCCTTGCGAATGTATTCGGCCTCCTTGAACTTTGCGACCTTTTGCCACATTTCAGGCTTCAAACATAAAGATATGAAACTGTAATTTTTTGTGAAGAATCAACAACAAGTGGGACACAATCATGAAGTGGAACGAAATTTATTGGATATTTCAAACTTTTTTAACAAATAAAAAACTGAAAAATTGGGCGTGCAAAATTATTCAGCCCCCTTAAGTTAATACTTTGTAGCGCCACCTTTTGCTGCGATTACAGCTGTAAGTCGCTTGGGGTATGTCTCTATCAGTTTTGCACATCGAGAGACTGAAATTTTTGCCCATTCCTCCTTGCAAAACAGCTCGAGCTCAGTGAGGTTGGATGGAGAGCATTTGTGAACAGCAGTTTTCAGTTCTTTCCACAGATTCTCGATTGGATTCAGGTCTGGACTTTGACTTGGCCATTCTAACACCTGGATATGTTTATTTGTGAACCATTCCATTGTAGATTTTGCTTTATGTTTTGGATCATTGTCTTGTTGGAAGACAAATCTCCGTCCCAGTCTCAGGTCTTTTGCAGACTCCATCAGGTTTTCTTCCAGAATGGTCCTGTATTTGGCTCCATCCATCTTCCCATCAATTTTAACCATCTTCCCTGTCCCTGCTGAAGAAAAGCAGGCCCAAACCATGATGCTGCCACCACCATGTTTGACAGTGGGGATGGTGTGTTCAGGGTGATGAGCTGTGTTGCTTTTACGCCAAACATAACGTTTTGCATTGTTGCCAAAAAGTTCGATTTTGGTTTCATCTGACCAGAGCACCTTCTTCCACATGTTTGGTGTGTCTCCCAGGTGGCTTGTGGCAAACTGTAAACGACACTTTTTATGGATATCTTTAAGAAATGGCTTTCTTCTTGCCACTCTTCCATAAAGGCCAGATTTGTGCAGTATACGACTGATTGTTGTCCTATGGACAGAGTCTCCCACCTCAGCTGTAGATCTCTGCAGTTCATCCAGAGTGATCATGGGCCTCTTGGCTGCATCTCTGATCAGTCTTCTCCTTGTATGAGCTGAAAGTTTAGAGGGACGGCCAGGTCTTGGTAGATTTGCAGTGGTCTGATACTCCTTCCATTTCAATATTATCGCTTGCACAGTGCTCCTTGGGATGTTTAAAGCTTGGGAAATCTTTTTGTATCCAAATCCGGCTTTAAACTTCTCCACAACAGTATCTCGGACCTGCCTGGTGTGTTCCTTGTTCTTCATGATGCTCTCTGCGCTTTAAACGGACCTCTGAGACTATCACAGTGCAGGTGCATTTATACGGAGACTTGATTACACACAGGTGGATTCTATTTATCATCATTAGTCATTTAGGTCAACATTGGATCATTCAGAGATCCTCACTGAACTTCTGGAGAGAGTTTGCTGCACTGAAAGTAAAGGGGCTGAATAATTTTGCACGCCCAATTTTTCAGTTTTTTATTTGTTAAAAAAGTTTGAAATATCCAATAAATTTCGTTCCACTTCATGATTGTGTCCCACTTGTTGTTGATTCTTCACAAAAAATTACAGTTTCATATCTTTATGTTTGAAGCCTGAAATGTGGCAAAAGGTCGCAAAGTTCAAGGGGGCCGAATACTTTCGCAAGGCACTGTATAATATATAAAAAACCTATATTCAATAAGCATATCTGTCTTGTAACCATCATAAAATCCATGGCCCCTCATTATATATTTATAATTTTATAAATACACGCCCCCTCATTATATATTCATAAATATCCGCCCCCTCATTATATATTCATAAATACAACCCCCCCTCATCAATTAAACTTTTGACAGAAGCTATAGTAATATTACTACTGACATTAGATCCCCTGGAAGATCACAATATTCTTTATTTTTCTATTGTATATCTGCCACAGAATATACACAGTTATATATTTTTAGTGTAATAAACTATTAAATAATTACTTAGTGTCATCTATAGCTGGGTAATATGTTTAGCAATTATCAAGTGGAAAATATTTATTGATTTTACTTTTTTCAGGTGCAATGTGATCACTGCAACAGACGGGCACACACTGAATGCACTCCGTACTCTGCTGAAGAGTTCTCAACAGACGGGCACACACTGAATGCACTCCGTACTCTGCTGAAGAGTTATCAACAGATGGGCACACACTGAATGCACTCCGTACTCTGCTGAAGAGTTATCAACAGACGGGCACACACTGAATGCACTCCGTACTCTGCTGAAGAGTTATCAACAGACGGGCACACACTGAATGCACACTGTACTCTGCTGAAGAGTTATCAACAAACGGGCACACACTGAATGCACTCCGTACTCTGCTGAAGAGTTATCAACAGACGGGCACACACTGAATGCACTCCGTACTCTGCTGAAGAGTTATCAACAGACGGGCACATACTGAATGCACTCCGTACTCTGCTGAAGAGTTATCAACAGACGGGCACACACTGAATGCACTCCGTACTCTGCTGAAGAGTTATCAACAGATGGGCACACACTGAATGCACACTGTACTCTGCTGAAGAGTTATCAACAGACGGGCACACACTGAATGCACTCCGTACTCTGCTGAAGAGTTATCAACAGACGGGCACACACTGAATGCACTCCGTACTCTGCTGAAGAGCTATCGCATGATTTTTCATTTATGTGCAAAAAATGTAAAGTCAATGGGTAGAAGAATGTCTTTGCTCTGTTCTTTTTTAGTTGTTTAGTTCGGCTTCCACAGCATACCTGGAGAAGCCGATTGTTATTGCTGGGATTTCTGTTGTTCTTTTTCTGCCACAAAAACAGTAATTAGCTAAATAAATAATAACTTCCTCAAGATGTTGTCTCTGATCCATCTACCCTGCAATCTAAAGCTGCACACAAAGCCTTCTTTTCTGTCTTTGACACATCTACATTGCACTTCCAAATGCACATCACCATTATCAGTTTCATTCTTCTACCCCTCCAAATGAGATACCCAGGATGTAGAGCAGTAAAACCTGTACATTTCAATTAAAACACAGGTTAGCCCATTTGGAGCAATCTTTTCTTCTCATCCAAATGAGCTATCCAGGATTTAGAGCATTAAAACCTGTACATTTCAATTAAAACACAGGGTTTGTTTCATATATATGGGTCTAAAAGTAAGAACTGTTCCAATTATTACATCTAATTGTAAAACACTGACACCTCAGCACAGTGTTGCTACAGATTCCCTTCACCACTCTACATTATTCACACCTGTAGCTCCAGACCAGGCACGCTATATTCAAGCTTTTTTTTCATTATTTATCTCTCAAGGGTTTCCTACGGTTATTGTATTATTTGCTTATTTGTATGGGTTATACACATCTATCTCCATATATTAATAGGAGCAAAACAGTTCAATATTCTACACGTTAAATACGGAAGTGGTGGAGCGGCGACCCCCCGAGCACTACACCCCTGTGTACAACACCTTTGTCAACCAATTGTTTTTAATTTCACTGCGATTTTCAATTACAGTTTGAGTGCATACGCGTATATTCTTGATAAACAGGTTTTCATTTAAATAATTTATATATACAGTATATATGGATGTCTACCGTGTTAAGGACAATGCATAAATTGAAGAGTTTATACTAGTTTTTATTTGAATTAATAGTTTGATTAATTATTTTAAATGAACAAAATGCTATATTAGCTTAAATCAGTTGTTTGTTTTATACTAAGTGTTTTGTTCTCGATTTGAATAGGAGTGCTCATTGCAATGTTTAAGATTGTCATTTGTTACATTTTAGTCCATGTCTTTAGTCAAAAACATGGATCCGCTGTTTATCCTGAAACATGATGGTGCAATTGCAACAGACAATCTGAAGTTTAAACCTAAGGTTTAAATCCATTTATGCACCGATAAGTTTATAATTGTATTTTTTTATTATTTTTGTCAGTAATGAAATGCCCGTTGGGAATGCAGTGCCCATAGTGCACTGATTGCCTATAATTAGTAATATAAAAAGAAATAATATCTGTGATTAAACTACAGTTAAGATTATACAAGTGCCCGGGTGTGCCTTCCCTAAAAAAAGATTGAGAACCACTGGAGTATTGTACTGATATGATCGACAGCGGTAGTGTATTTACATATACAGTGATAGGTCTTCTTCACTGCTCCACAGGGAGATCTTCCTGTAGCTCATAGCTGAGGCGGGGCAAACAGTTCTTTTTAACTGTAATTTCTGCCCGTTTTTATGCAGCTGCCCAGTCAGCTGAATCTCGATGTTGCTAATTGTATAGAGACTGTTCATTTACTGAGAAATCATAGCAGGCTACAATTAACATTTTAGGTGCGTATTTAGAATTCATTATTATTATTATTAAAAAAACCCATTCAGGCGACACTCAAAACCTTACAATCTGGGCTTAATCATGATGTTCACCTGGGTGAGTAGAATGAAAAACATAACGCATTTCTGTGTATTGTGCATAAAACAATGTATGTATTCAGTGTTTTGAAATGTTATAGCGGCACTAAATTCATAGTTTTAACTGTATAGTAACACATTTTAATATATTTTATTAGACGTAATGCAAACTTTGAAATTATTTTTAAATTGTGCGCATGCGCATGCACAATATCTCGCTTGTCACAACACGTGCACTGTTCATTTATCAAAGCGGGTTCCAGACGATTTTTAATCTCCGCGGATACGCACAGAGCTGGTCATTTAGGTTAAACTTCAGCGAACTCCGTGAACTTTTAATAATTCTGCAAAAATAAACAACTTAACATATAAAACAATGCATTTTTAAAGTTGTAAAGTAGCCTATACGAACAGCAGCACTGCCTAAACCATAATAATGTGACTCGTATTAAGAAAACAAGAGAAACATGTTTTCACGACTGAGTTCCAGGTTTTCCCTAGGAGGCACAGTTTTTCATGGCTGCAAAACAGTCGTGAAAACATGTTTCTCTTGTTTTCTAATACGAGTCGCATTATTATGGGTTAGGCAGTGCTGCTGTTCCTATAGGCTGCATGCGCACAACAAACAGGGGGGCATTATTTACAGTATTACAATACCGTATTTAAAATATAGCACTTCATCCACAAAAAAAACAGTCTATATTTGACATTTTATTTGTTCTGTGACGGGCAATCGTTTAGCCTGGAAAAAAATTAAATAAAGTACGTGAAAGCACATATACGCGTTTATCATGTTTCCCACACAGCACTGCTTCTGGTGTGCCCTATTTATATTGTGATTTAGACAGACACCGCCTGGATTCAATAAGCGGTACTCATAACACGCTCTCAGACATTTAGTAAAGTTAGCACCTTTAAGTGAATATGTTTTTTTTTTTTTATTATTTATTTTTTATCAAATGTCATATGCATTTACGCTAAATTATTTTAATTGCTCAAAAGGCTAAATTTGAACGAATGTGGCAAAGTTTGCGAGGAGCGTTAGGGTTTTGCAGTGCGCAGAATGATTCTATAAAATGCGCTTATAGCTAAATGCCTGTCCTCAGCAACCTCAGTTTAGTTAAAGAGCTGCGTGGGGCCAGTTTACATTGCAGTGCCCACTGGGCTCAACCCGTAAAATAACCCTGTTGTTGCATTCTCCAAAGGCTCCCTTTACTTTTCAAGCCCCCCTCACCCGGCAATTCTACAAGATATAAGGACACAGCTGACTGTTGATTTTATTTTTTAATTTCTCATTAATACCAGAAGTAGGCCTACCGGTATACATGCTTGATCTGCATTCCATGCCATTGTCTGTACTGTGCCATGATATAGGCAAGGGGCATGGTGAGGCAGGGCAGCTGGAAGGGGGAGACTTTCAACAGGAGAATGATAAAGGGATACATGCGCAGATCGGGGCTTCCAAATCAATGAGTGTTTTCGGCATTATGGATTTGTTTTACACTCTATACTATAAATATGTGTATGTAGCTACTGTATAGTATTGACGGTCACGACACCACGTTAGTAAAAAGAGACCGGGCGCGTTTGTATGTAGCGTAATTCTCTTAACAGGCTCTGAGACACTTAGTAAAGTTAGCACCTTTAAGTGAATATGGTTTTTATCAAGTCCCTCCCTCGAGGTATTAGGGGAGAGAATTCGAATACAATTCCATGGATTTATACCATTATTATTATTTGTATGTAAATGACTCGCACGCGGTATCTTTTTCCGCGCGATTCATTTCGCATGTAAAGCCATTTGCAGCCTGTTAGTGAATATGGCAGGTGTATAAATTACACAGTAAAGGGCTTCGTGAGTGGTAAACTGGTTACCGCTATTTATTGCACAAGGCCCTAAGTATGCTTTCTGTGCACCTCTGAACAATGGTCTACATTTATTGCACCTTGCTTTTCTAGCTGCCTTTTTTAATTCCTTTAAAAACTTTCATTTTATTAAAAAAATGACTAACCGGTGTCCAATCACACAAGAAAACAGCAATGCAACGCAAGTTTATCCTGCAGTCTGCTACAGCTCCGTGCCGATTCAGTCGTTTCTGGAAATTGAAAGAGCAAGATATTGTAGCGACCTGGCCGAAGTGAAGGGACTTTTGTGTGCTGTGTGTCTTGTTCGTGGTTTGTGTATTGTGAGGCGAGCCCACGCCGATGGGGGGGGTGGGGGTGGGATTTGTATGTAGTTGACCAGTCAGCTCTTTTCGTAGCTGAGGTTAGGTTGTGTTATGTCAGGTCCGGTTGGCATGCCGGCGGGTGAAGCGCAGGGATTGGTGGGCGTGCTGAAAGGGGGGAGGAAAAAGGGCTGGGGAAGGGGAGCAGCAGGTTAGAGGTGAAGAGAGTGAGATACAGAGAAGATTGGGAGATTATCTGTGTTAGAGGCGTGGGTCCCAGCCGATAGTGATTTGTAAAATAAAGGACAATAAAACCGGAACGCTGTTCAAAAGCAACTTGTCTGTCCGTCTGTCTGCACTAAACGGTATCGACCGAAAGACCACCGCTCGCTACAACTGGTGTCAGAGCGTGGGATTTGATCCACGCAGCCGGTCTTAAGATGGAGCAGACAGCGGAGCGCTTTGGAGCGGTGCCCAGACACAGAGGGGAAGGAGAGAGCGTGAGAGCGGCGCTGGAGGAGCTGCGGCAACGGGGAAAAGAGGTCGGTGAGGCGATAGCGGGAAAGCATGGGGTGAGACGCAAGATGGCCGCGCTGCTCGGCAGCAACGTGGGGGCTACGCCGGCAGAGAAGGCAGAGAAGGCAGAGGGCATAGGGCAGAAGTGCGGGCACGTTGAAGAGGACGTAAACAAAACGGTCTCTGGAGCACCGCGGGAGGCAGGTGAGCGAAACTGGGAGAGCTTTAAGAAGGATTTTGAACAGAAAGCCCGGTTAAATAACTGGAATGGTGAAATGAAACTGATGCAATTAACAAGATGTTTAAGTGAAGAGGAGTTTGAAGAAGTAGACCGGGCTTTGGGCAAACAGACAGTTGCATATGAGACTGTGATAGCATGTTTAGATGAAATGAGCTTAGTTAGGGCCCGACATGGCCGCTGCTCCGCCGGCAGCAAGGAGGCTGTATTTGAGGGGGGAGACGCAGAGCAGGCCACGGTACAGAGGGGGGTGACAGACCGCCGTGTGGAGGTGAAGGCCGGGCGGTATGATGGACGGTCCGACTGGGAGGCCTACCGGGCTAAGTTCCAAATTGTGGCCCAGGCTAATGGTTGGAACCAGCGGGAGAGAGCTGTGCAGCTAGCCGCGGCCCTGGAAGGAGAGGCACTATGGGCCTTGCTGGACCTGAATGAGGCCGAACTCGCCGACAGCCAGGCCGTTCTCACAGCACTGGATCGGCGCTTTGGGAGCGCAGAGCCTGCGGTCAACTTGCGCCAGCGCCTAGCGTCCCGCAGCCGACAACCCGGGGAGAAGTTGGGCGTGTTTGCCGCGGAGGTGCGCTATCTCGCCCGGAAGGGCTACCCCACCTTCACAGCTGAGGCCCAAGAGGATCTGGCGACTGAGGCATTCCTCCGGGGCCTGACCCCCGAGTCCCTGCGCCAACATGTGCGGCTGAGTGCACCCACTTCATTGGAACTGGCCTTGAAGCAAGCAAAGGTTGTAGAGGAAGTACTGGAGGAAGGCACACTGACCAGGACATCAGGGCGCAACCCAGACAGTTACCCCAGGACCCAGGCCCGACCCGCACGACAGTTGGAGATTGCTGAGGTGGCAACCCTGGACGCCGTGCAAGCACGGCCACTTGACTTCCAGCCCCGCAGGTGCTGGCGCTGTGGCCAACCGGGACACATTCAGCGGTTCTGCTCCGCCACTGGCCCGAGTTCTAGCCTGCAGGGAAACGGGCAGGGGCCGGTGTAACTGGGACGCCACCGACCCCCACTCCTGTCCCCTTCACTGGCGCAGCATTCCCCATCAACCTTGTGGGTCGGACTTTAACTGGGAACTTCTGCCACGCCGGCATCCGGATTCAGGGAGTTCCCTGTCACGCGCTGATAGATACCGGGTCCACGGTCTCCATTGTCCGCCCTGACATCCTCCCCGTTGGGGCCAAGCTAGAACCAACATCCGTGTGTCTTAGAACTGTTACGGGAGACGTGGCGCCCATGCTGGGTAGGAGCAGGCTGCAGATCGAGGTAGCAGGGCGCACCATGTACCATCCCATGTGGGTTGCTGAGGTACAGGATCCATGTATCCTGGGGCTGGACTTTCTGCGCTTCACTGGGGGGCAGTTGGATCTACAGGCTGGGACGTTGAAGCTACAGGGTGGGCCTCCTATGCGCTTAGCCCCACCAGGGAGGACCGGGCCTGGCATGGACCCCAGCAGCCCCCAGAGCCGCAAAAATCCCGCTCCCCTGGGGTTGTGGGCTGGCACCCTTCCCCAGGCCGACAGGGACGGGCCAGCTGGACGCTCTTTCTCTTCCCATGCCCGATGCGTGACTGCCCGCCAGGCCAGCGATCGAGATGTCCAGGAGCAGCCAGATGCCACCGCCCGCGCCGTCTGGGAGCGAAACTGCGAGGGGCTGCAACCGGAGCAATGCCGCGAGTTATGGGAGCTTCTGTTTGAGTTCCGCCACAGTTTCGCCATGACACCGTTGGATTTTGGAAAAACGCACTTGGTCCAGCATTCGATCCACACAGGAGAAGCCCGGCCCATCAAGCAACGCCCTCGCCGCCTGCCCCTAGCTCGTCAAGCTGCAGCCCACCAGGTCCTGGAGGAGATGAAGGCCGCTGCGGTCATCGAACCTTCCGACAGCCCCTGGGCCTCCCCGGTAGTCATGGTGCCCAAGAAGGATGGCAAGTGGCGATTCTGTGTGGACTACCGACGCCTGAATGCGGTAACCACCAAGGACTCCTACCCCCTCCCCCGCATTGATGAGTCCCTAGACCTGGTGGCGGGGTCGAGGTGGTTCTCCTCGCTGGATCTTCGGAGCGGGTATTGGCAGGTGGCCCTGACCCCGGAGACGAGACCCAAGACTGCCTTCTCCACTGGGCGCGGCCTGTGGCAGTTTACGGCCATGCCATTCGGCCTCTGCAATGCTCCGGCAACTTTCGAACGTTTGATGGAGAGAGTCCTTGCTGGGGTGCCTCCCACGCGTTGCCTGGTCTATCTAGATGACCTGCTGGTCCATGGGAGCAGCTTCCCAGATGCCATCGCTGCGCTGAGGGAGGTCTTGGGGAAGGTGACTGAGGCTGGGCTGAAGTTCCACCCGGAGAAGTGCCACCTGCTGCGGAGGGAGGTATCCTTCCTGGGCCACCGGGTGAGTGGGAATGGGATCACCACTGAGGCGGATAAGATTGAGGCCGTTAGGGATTGGCCCCAGCCCACCAACCTGAGGCAGTTGAGGGCATTCTTGGGACTCGCCTCTTACTACCGCCGCTTTGTGCCCCACTTTGCCACCATCGCCGCCCCACTTAACCACCTGACCCGCAAGAACGTGGCCTTTTCGTGGTCCCGGGAGAAACAGGAGGCTTTTGATGCGCTAAAGGGAGCCCTCTGCCGTGCACCTGTGTTGGCTGCCCCAGATCCGCAGTGGCCGTTCATTCTGGACACCGACGCCAGCGACGAGGGGATCGGCGCAGTTTTGGCCCAGCAGACCACCGAAGGAGAGGCAGTCATCGCCTACTTCAGCAGGACACTGGACAAGGTTGAGCGCAACTACTGTGTGACCCGGAAGGAGCTGCTGGCAGTCGTGGAGTCGGTGCGGCACTTTAAGCACTACTTGTGTGGTCTCCCCTTTACCATCCGTATGGACCACGCAGCCCTGCGGTGGCTGATGTCTTTTCGGGAGCCGGAGGGTCAGGTGGCCAGGTGGATAGAGCAGCTGCAGGCCTTCCAGTACACCATTCAGCACCGGCCGGGCGAGCAGCACCGGAACGCAGACGCCCTGTCCCGGAGGCCCTGCGCGGACGATGGATGCCGGTACTGCGGCCGTTGCGATCAGAGGGAGGCCGGGCTACTGGGGTCAGGTGAGCCCACCTGTCGAGCGGTGCTGCCGATGGACTTCCCTGACTGGCGGACGCACCAAGAGGAGGACCCTGAGCTGGAGGCGGTGCTGCACTGGGTGGAGGAGCAGCAGAGGCCACCGTGGGAGGAGGTGGCTGCACAGTCGCTGGCCGTGAAGGGCCTGTGGGCCCAGTGGCCTGGGTTGGCGGTCAGAGATGGTGTTCTAATGCGGCGGTTTCTGGAGGCGGCCACAGGAGAAGAGCGATGGCAGGTGGTGGTCCCACGGGGGCTGCGGGAGGAACTGTTGGCGCAGCATCATGGGGCACTTGGCACCGGGCATTTTGGGGTCACGAAGACACTGCGACGTCTCCGCCAGGGCTTCTACTGGGGGCAGTGCCGACGGGATGCGCTGTGATGCCTGCACTGCCCGGAAGGGCCCCCAGGGACAGTCTTGAGCCCCCCTGCAGCAGTACCTGGTCGGGGTGCCGATGGAGAGGGTTGCGGTGGACGTCCTGGGCCCCTTTCCCCGCTCTGACAGAGGGAACCGGTTTGTCTTGGTGGCCATGGACTACTTCACCAAGTGGCCGGAGGCATACGCACTTCCAGACCAGGAGGCGGTGACGGTGTGCGAGGCTCTGGTGAACGGGGTTTTCAGCCGGTTCGGAGTACCGGAGGAGCTGCATTCTGACCAGGGGCGGAATTTCGAGGCGCGGGTGTTCAAGGAGATGTGTTACCGCCTGGGGATCCGGAAGACCCGCACTAGCCCCCTGCATCCCCAAAGCGACGGCCTAGTGGAGAGGTTCAATCGGACCTTGGCTGCTCAGCTTGCCCTCTCCACAGCTGAGGACCAGACGGACTGGGACGTCCATCTGCCCCTTGTGCTGCTGGCCTGCCACACCGCAGTGCAGGAGTCTACCGGCTGCACACCAGCGCTCCTCATGTTCGGACGGGAGCTGCGCACCCCCCCGGAGATCACCTATGGCCGGCCACCCGATGCCCCAGCTGCCCCTGCTGGACCGGAATATGCACGGCAGCTGCAGGATCGTTTGGAGGAGGCACATCGCTTCGCCCGGAGGCAGCTCCAAGCCGCCGGTATCCGGCAGAAGAGAAACTACAATAACCGGGCCCAGGGGCGTCACTTTGTCGTCGGGGAGAAAATCTGGGTTTTCAGCCCGAAGAGGACGAAAGGCCGCTGCCCCAAGTTGGAGAGCAAGTGGGTGGGTCCCTGCGAGGTGGTGGAGCGGGTGGGCGAGGTGGTCTACTGCATCAAGATGCCACCCCGGGGCCGCCATGTCATTCTCCACCGTGACCGGATGGCTCCCTACCTGGGAAGGGTCTCCTCCGTCCAGACGCCCTCCCCTCCCTCTTCTACCCCCACACCCTTGGTCCCTGCCCTGGTCTCATCTCCCTCTTCAGCTGCACCCCCCACCCATGTCCCGACCCCGTCAACCGCCCCCGTCCCACTCCCCACCGTGCCCCCTGAGACCCCTTCCCGGCCCCGGAGACTCCGTCGGAGACCAGGTCGCTTCCGAGACTTTGCGCTCCCTCGGGGGCGAGGGACTGATGGGGGGGCAGTGTAGCAACCTGGCCGAAGTGAAGGGACTTTTGTGTGCTGTGTGTCTTGTTCGTGGTTTGTGTATTGTGAGGCGAGCCCACGCCGATGGGGGGGTGGGATTTGTATGTAGTTGACCAGTCAGCTCTTTTCGTAGCTGAGGTTAGGTTGTGTTATGTCAGATCCGGTTGGCATGCCGGCGGGTGAAGCGCAGGGATTGGTGGGCGTGCTGAAAGGGGGGAGGAAAAAGGGCTGGGGAAGGGGAGCAGCAGGTTAGAGGTGAAGAGAGTGAGATACAGAGAAGATTGGGAGATTATCTGTGTTAGAGGCGTGGGTCCCAGCCGATAGTGATTTGTAAAATAAAGGACAATAAAACCGGAACGCTGTTCAAAAGCAACTTGTCTGTCCGTCTGTCTGCACTAAACGGTATCGACCGAAAGACCACCGCTCGCTACAATATATAAGGCACACGGGCCCGATATTCGAAAGGTATGCGCAGCGCGCAGAAGGCTAAGCGCGTCACAAAGGACCGTTATCCTTTGCCATTTTCGAAACGTCTTTTTGCTTGGCACAATCCATTCTGCGCTGTGCATAAATATAATGAATTCAAAGTGCAATATCGGTGCAGTGTTTGAGAATATGCGTGATCAATTTGGGAGGCACAAAATAACGCTTTTAAGAAGCAACCCTTAACTCCGCGCACATCCCTCCAGCACTCACACAAGCACTGAATTGCAGGAGCTTTCCATGGAACCGCTATGGAAAACACTCAGCGGTCACACCCGATTCCGTCCACATCGACAATAGGCCTATTATATAATGATTATAGGACAGGAATTGAAAAGAACGATTGCGATAGCTGCTTCACTGTTTTAAAATACATGTTTAAAAAAGCCGCAGGAATCTGCTATCTCGTTGCTGTCAATGCTATCTAATGTTTCAGACCGAAACATTAGGCTACCATTTACTTTCCCAAGCAAGCATTCTCGGTGCTGCAAGAATAGCTCCCAATACATAATGAAGAGTACTGTATGGTATGTAACATAGACCGAGCTGGCAGATACAAAACAATAATGAAATCAACAACAACACAAATAGACCCTTACACAATAGTAAAAAACAACACTCCCTACACATCGATCAATCTACAGTTTGTATTTCCTTACCTTCATATTTACATTGATTTGAATATCAAAGACACTGCTTATACAGCAGGCTATATTGATTACTGTATCGGGGATTTGTCGGCGTTTTGAATGTAAAGTTATTGTTCGAGAAGGGCTACATTCATTCCACTGCTAGTTCAACCTGTTTTATTTGATTCAAATTGAGTTAATATAAAAAAAACAGGTGATTCCAGGATTAGCGTTATTGTTAGGTATATGTGTGTGTGTGTGTGTGTGTGTTTTTTTTTTTTGCATACGCTCTTACTGGCGATTTACAGTTACAAAAAAAAATAAAAAATAAAACACACACGCACCTCATAAAAATCACTTAACAGCAATTTCAGTTAGGCTATAATATTAGTCCTAACAAAAACAATAGGCTTCCCAGCTATCAGCTGATCAAATCGGATTAATAACGAGTACAAAATGGAATGCGTAAATCAGTTTAAGGGCAGTTTAAATAAGAGTAGTTGCAATACATTAAATGTAGTTATATTTAAGAGCAAAGTTGGTTACGAGCAAGTAGTAACTGCAGTACAGTAATTATGGATGGATATCACGGCTAAAACTGAACTGAACAGAAAACTAAAAAGTTAAAAAATCACTGCACTGGTTAATTGAATAGGTCAAATGTCTACTCATATTCGTGAGACACTAAATTAAGGCGGCAAAATCTCTACGCTCTTGCAGTTATTATTTTAAACGAACTGAAACTTTACCAAAGAGGTGCCTCAATGCAGATTTTTCTAACATTTTTTTTTTTCAAATAACAATCAAGTATTCCCAACCTGTCTTTTAATGCTTTTTAAAAGAAAACAGCGATGTAACCTCAGCTGGTCCTGCAGTCTGTTCCAGCTCCGCGGGGGTCTGCGGTATTTATTCATAAACCCTGTGATTACGCAATATGGTCAAGTGATACTAATAGTAAAAGCAAAGGGATGGGTGGTTCCCTTCAGTTTCTAAGAAATTGAAAGTTGAAGATAAGGCACAAGGTCTACAGCAGTTGTCAAGTTAAAAGAGGAGGCTCTGTGGTCCAGTGGTTAGAAACGGGCTTCTAACCAGAAGGTCCCCGGTTCAAATCCCACCTCAGCCACTGACTCATTGTGTGACCCTGAGCAAGTCACTTAACCTCCTTGTGCCCCGTCTTTCGGGTGAGACGTAGTTGTAAGTGACTCTGCAGCTGATGCATGGTTCACACACCCTAGTCTCTGTAAGTCGCCTTGGATAAAGGCGTCTGCTAAATAAACTAATAATAATAATAAAAGAATCCTTGGGAAAGCAGTCCATCCAAACAAAGCCAGGCAATTCCAACAAAAAATATATTTGTAATCCAAAAGAGAGAAACTGGAAGCAAATGTATTTTTAGTAGTTGAAATACTTTTTCTAAAATAACCTTATAACCGTTTATTTTTTCAAAGTATACATCTATTAGGTTAGAGCAGCCAGACAATCTTACTCTCTGCCAAACAAAGGAAAACACACACACCCCTCCCCTGGGAAACACCTGGAAAAAGAGGTTTACCTAAAATGTGGCCACCTGAGAGCAGACCTGGGGGTGGAATGAAAAAGTACTGAAGCCCAAGGGCTTTTCTTAAAGGGATACTACCCCATTTTCTTTATTTCTATTAGCTTTTAACTTAATGTAACAGTGTTACGACATATTTTTTTACATATTACCCATTTACACAGTTGGGTTTTTACTGGAGCAATCTAGGTAAAGTGCCTGCCTGCTCAAGGATACAACAGCAATGTGTCCCCCACCTGGGATTGAGCCCACAACCCTCCGGTCAAGAGTCCAGAGCCCTGACCAGTACTCCACACAAGGAGGGACACCGCTGGCCCTCCAGGACCTGTGTTCCCTGGTGTAGACATTCTCACAGAAGGCAGATATTCCCATGTTAAAGAATGCTGCCGGTGTAGTCACACTGACCACGATGCTACGCATTGCAATACTTTTCAGGAGATTTGCAGAATAGCAGTAGATGGATCATGAAAAGATTGCAGGACATGCTGAGGGAATGTAAAGTGAAGAAAAAAAAAAACATACATGTGGCACAAATTAAATCTGGACTGTCTTAAACAAATTCTCTTCTGCATCGTGAAGGGAGCTATTACATGAAGATTAATGGATGAATACCTGCCTGCTTTCTTCTTATCCCCCATACATAATGAACATGAACATCAGTCAGCAAATCAATGCGATGGGAAGCACTCGCCTCTTCAAAAGTGTTTCCAAATCTCCAGACCCCCATGCAGTCTTTCCCACTGCTCTCCTTCAGCTGAACCTGCTCCTGGCACTATAGTGTACTGCAGGGAATCTGAAATCACGTTTTTCAATCTGTTTAATACGGCACAGGAAAATGACTGACAGTCCTGGTTCTGCACTGTGTGTGTGTGTGTTACATGTTCCCATATGTTGCTACAACTGTTTAAGAGAGGTATGTACATTGTTTTTATTTATTTGTGACATACTGATCACTTTTTCACTCTATTAAATAGCAGTCTACCACAGTGCTCTTTCCAAGATGGCTTCACATGATAGTAGTAAAGGAAAAACTGCAAATATTATCTCAGTATCCCCCCCCCCCCCCATGATGTATGACCCGTCCCTTTGTGAGGATTGACAGGTGGAAGTCCTGCCTTTGTGAGGATTGACAGGTGGAAGTCCTGCCTTTGTGAGGATTGACAGGTGGAAGTCCTGCCTTTGTGGGGATTGACAGGCAGAGGTCCCTCCTTTTAGGGTTTGGGATTGGGAAGTCCTGCCTATTTGTGAACCAGGATATCTGTGAGAAGGGCCATGTGTTGTATTTTTGTGTTTGACAGCGTCGAGTTGAAAAAGAACATAGACAGCTACAAGGAGAGCTTTGTCACAATTAGAACTGATTGATGAGTGCAACAGTTGTTGATGCAGGAGGGAAGACCGGAGCATATCCAAACCATTCCTGTAGACGGCAGCAAACTGAGATAAATCCAGCAAAGATTATATATTTAACAAAGTTTAATTATTTAGTTGACTGGTACATTTCCATGTATTTTCTACAGTTTGATTTATTGGAATGGAGGAGTTGAAAATAATAACCTTCACAGTTGTTGAACGACACTGCTGGTAGTGAAACACTCATGAGTACCAAAACATTCCATATACCCAATCTTTCAGCAAAAAGTTATCCCTCTTTATTGTAAAAATGAGACTGAAAAGTTATTGAGCATTGGTGCTTTATCAAACAAATTGATTTAATATCCTTTCCATGGAACAAAAATGTATTTGCCTACTCCCAAAATCATTACAAAATCATTACACTTTCACGTTTGTTACATAATAACTTTTTTATTGTTTTATATTAAGGAACACCATAAATAGATTTGGACAGATTCCAAACACTCATTACGGTTTGCTATCTTTCCTTTTTTAAAAGATAAAAAAGTGAGACAATGCAATTGTTCCTGCGGCATTCATTGCAATTTGCTCTGTTTCGTTTAGTGAATCAAGGCTGCTGTGGTTCAGGAAATAAGGAATAAGTAACCATTACTTATCTTTCGAAAAATCAGAAATAAGGAATGAACTTCACTCCGTTTGTTGGTCTCTCTGATTTTCCTTAACAGTAAGAAAGCTATTTCTCTTCCCGGTTTGTTTATTTGTGTGCTGATCTCCACTGTTTCTAAATGCTTTGTCCTTTCTTTTGTTTAATGGGTATTTAGTGAGGTGATCAAGTCAGGGAAAGGAGACTGGTTTGATTCGGTTCACGCAAGGTAATGTACAGGTTCCTCCACAATTCTGGTCCGTGTACATTCTGGCCAATCGTTTTTGCATTCTAAATCGGAAAACCAGAAAACGACTCGTTTTTCTATTTCGGTTTTTCATAAAAACAAAAATCGACCCGTTTTTCATTTTCCAATTTCTGAATTTAATATATCGAATGTGTCTCGTTGTTATGACAGCGGTGTGGAGTAGTGGTTCGGTATCTGGACTCTTGACCGGAGGGTCATGGGTTCAATCCCAGGTGGGGGACACTGCTGCTGTACCCTTGAACAAGGCACTTTACCTAGATTGCTCCAGTAAAAACCCACCTGTATAAATGGGTAATTGTATGTAAAAGTAATGTGATATCTTGTAACAATTGTAAGTCGCCCTGGATAAGAGCGTCTGCTAAGAAATAAATAATAATGAAGTTTTCTGCATCAATACATTTATGTCTATGGATGATGACCCCCCCCCCCCCCAAGTGAAACAAATTGGGTACCCGAGAAAGGGGAGCTCTAAACATACGTGAGCGCCCTGGACAAATGTGCTATGAAATTTATAATCCAGTTAATTTATAAAGCCGGATATAAATATTAAGAACAGTACTTGGATTTTTCCCCTTTCCCTTATTATTTTTTAGTGTTATTATAATGCACTGTACCTGAGTGATACAAGGATGATTATTATATTAACTTAATGTAGCCCTACGGCTGTACTGTAATACAGTACTTTGTAACAGCTGCTAAATTAATTAATAAATAATTTTGATAAACAGACAGAACACTTCCACGACAATAAGCACAGGCCCGAAATTATTGCATCGTCATAACAGTGGGACACAGAGAGTTGGCCGTGTCTGAACTTTTTTTAAAAGGTCTTGAAGGAGCTACATAATTTTTAAGATATTACATGTTGTGGAATATTTTCATGCTGCAGTGGGGGGTTCTTTTGTAACAGAATCTTTGAGAAGGGTGGGGGTGAATTATGTTTACAGTTTCGCACTGTACCGCAGTTCCGTCTTTTGTAAGAGCTGCAAACCGCAGGGAAGAGGACATGTCAACATCTTACAGAGTTTGCCATAGGATCACTGAAGGGGCTGGCACGCTTGGTTGAATAGGTCTGTCCCTCTTCCAATACGTTAGTATATCTATCATTGTTTAAGCGTGTACCTGTTAGAGAAGCATTAACATATTTTCTGCTAAGTATTGTCTCTACAGATATCTGCTTGAATAATGATTACCTTCTTTATCACTGACTTAGATTGATTTCATTTTCCGTCCCTGCAGTCTATTATTCACACCCTTGATTCAATGTTATATACACACAGCTGCCTCCACAATTATTCACACCCTTGATTCAATGTTACAAAAAGTTGGTTTTAGCAACAACAAAAAGTGTACTTTTTTGTTGCATAACTCCATGCAAACATGATACATTGTCAGACTCGTTCTTATATATCGCAAAAACATTTCTGTCCAAAGTTATTGCATTTTAATGTTTAGGGGTGTGAATAATTTTGAACCTTCCGTTTTTTAAATAACAGACCTGCCAACCTTGACATTTTTTTTGAGTAGCACTCTTTCACGCAGACATCTCGTGGGGTCCGGGGGGCTTCCCCCAGAATTGTTTTAGGGTATAAAACAGCTAAATGCTACACTCTGGTGAGTTCTGAGTATGAATTTTTCAGTAAACAAAATAATGAGATTAGCTATGATTGTTTCAGTTTAAATTTAATTTTGTTTACCTTAGTACAGATGAAACCTTTTTAATTTATACCAACTGAAAATTATTTCAAGTACAGAAAATAGCCATTGTTGTAGTATGTTTGTATTTTATTTACTGTCAAAACATAACAAATTGAAACGTATAAGCTTCTAAAACAGAGACAAAGCACTTTCAAAAAAGGAAAAAAAAACTTGTAAATAGTCACTGAGTCAGCACCAAATGTAATAGCTGTCTACAAAGTGAGTGTTTGGAACAGAAAGGAATCCAACAGGTCAAACTGCACCTTCAGATCTTGAATGTTTAGCTTCATAGGTGGCTGACTTGGCTTTCCTGAGCAAGGTGTCACTAAAGGTTTGTGTGTGACACACTTGCTTCTTCGCTTGCATCATGACTTTGTGCGTTACCAGTGATCTTAGCATGTCTGTGCTCAGGATGGCTCTGTGTTGGGTTTTGTTTTTGGTCACCAAGCTGAACACTCTTTCACAGTCAGCATTACTGTGGAAGATGACCAAAATGCCTAGCGCGGTAACATTACAGTAATGCCCGATTCTTTTGTTCTGGGCAGAAATATAAAGTTTCCTTCTACAGGATTCCTGCTGATCCAGACAGGCGGGTAATGGATTTCAGCGATTAAAAGAGAATTAAAAAAAACGAGAAAGACTGGACCCATTCCTTTGTAGTGAGTGCTTCAAAAAAAGTTAATATCAGTAAGCATATATTGGTAGTTCTGATATTAAGTTATTATTAGTAGTAGTCGTAGTCGTATTAAGTCCCACTTTAACATGCTTACTTGTATGGCCGTTTTTTTCATAAATATTTAGCTATACAGTTAAACAGGTTTACACTTATGCGGGTCGGTGATTCTCAGTCCTTACATAAAAAAAAAATATTTTACCGTTAACAAAATCCATAATGCTACATTAATGATCTTACTGAACTTCAATATAAAATCACAAACCAGCCGTTTATGACTTGTTTAAAGCACAATGAAACGGCATTTATCTAGTACAATGTAATTGTACGCTACTTGCAAAGTAAACAGAAGCCTTACGTACCTTAACCACATTAACAATGTTAATGCTGTGCTCATTTTTATAAAATTGATTTTTACTGACATCCCTGTATGGTAACAGGCGTTTGTGAAAAACGGGACAACGAGCCAAAAACAGAATATTAAAACTTAAATATTGTTCTTTTCATGTGATGCAGTTATCTAAACCGAGCACGTTTTTAAAAAAAAAAAAAAACGCAATTGGGTTTTTTCCCCAGAAAAAAATGAATGCATAACTAATGCATTAATTAATAAACAAAGGTATCGTAGCCTGTTTGAAATAAATAATTTCCTCACAAGTCACAGTACTTGACACTCCCTCCAGTGTGTCTGAAACTGGCAGTTGAAACACAAGCGAGTCAGCTCAACAAAGCCTGATAGGCTACAGTAGAATGTCAGTGATATACAAAGAAACTGGGTGGCAGGACCTTCTGTCAGTCAACACACGATAACTTTTTTTTATTTATTTTTATTATTATTAAACGGAGGTTGGATCGTCAACTAAACTCAAAACCTGATTGGTTATTCTTCACGTAACTAAACTCAAAACCTCATTGGTTAATCTATCTTGCTTGCCTTGACCTAAGGCCGGCCCTGACGTTAGATGCAACACTTTCTCTAACTACAGGCAACATCATAGACGGTGAGCCAAATATGGATTACGTATTGCGCATCATCTCTGATAAAAGCGTATCAGCGTATTACCAACTCAAAATGCGTAGCGGATACGCAAAATGCGTAGAGGTTAGCAGGTCTGTAACATGCAAATATGTTAGACAAATATATTTTTGTGAAGTCCAAAACTGAATGTCTGAAAATATTAATGTTTTCTTTCATTTATGCAACAAATACTGAATGTACACTTGCATTTATTTTGGTAAAACCCATTCTAGTCTATGAAGGGTTATGAATAATACTGGAGGGCACTGAGTGTGTGTGTGTGTGTTTTATGATTTTAGGCAGTTTGCTTGTTTTTAATGTATAATACAATTAGTTTAGTAGTTTTGTGTTTTTAAATAAACTGTCTGAATTGTGTCTCTTTGGTCTGTGGTCATGTATATGTTTATTTTTCTTTTTATAGGAGACGCATTGGCCGCTGTTTTGTTTCTATTGAATTTAGTTTTGTGTTTCATTTAGTTTTCGTTGTGTTTTGTTACTTTTATTTCGCCCCAGGCTTTAGTTCTTTGTTTGCTTTGAACTGACTTGATATGTGCGTTTGCTTGCAACTAAAAGAACCCTAGTTTAAAATAAATAAATACAATTCTACAGGAAATCTGTATAGGAAAAATCTGGAATTTGAAATAAAATCCTATAGGAATCCTATGAAAATCCTTTAGGAATCCGGTAAAATTCTAATAGGAATCCTATATCCTGTCTCCTGGCAAGTGAATGCGTCACTGTATTGAAGAAGCTGTAGTTTCACCTAGGAATGTCTGATCCTGACATATTCTATATTATATGTCTGCTAAATAAATAAATAAATACAATATTATATATCATTCAAAAGCCCAAAGCTTCTGCTTTCATCCAGTATATTGCATGTGTTTGTAGCTATGTGGGTTTTTGAGATACAGCCAGGCACCTGAGCACACAATGTTTTTAGAGTGTGTAACGAAACTTACATTTCTGGGAAATGGTAGATTTTAAAATAAAGTGTACAGCAATAATGAAAGTGAAGGCAACCTGCTTGATGTGCAGATATAGTATAACAATAAGGAGACTTCCTGTGCTGGCTGTTCTGTGAGCGATGTGTTTACACAAGAAATATAATGATGCTTTAACACCGACCACTAGAGAGACATTATTTACATCTCTAGCTGAGTCGTGAATTCTCAAACTGTATAAAAATGAGACAAACAACAAATTATTTGGAAATACATCTGCCTGGTAACCGGAGTCGACTGAAACAGATAATCTTAACTGCTAAAATAATACACCTGGTTTATTTGTGTCAGTCCTTTTTAATATGAAGGGCAGTGGTTAGTCTTGTGGTTAATGTAGTAGTTGGTGTAGTGGTTAATGTAGTGGTTACTGGATAGTGTAGTAGTTACTGTAGTGATTAGGGCTCTGGACTCTTGACAGGAAGATCGTAGGTTCAATCCCAGCTGGGGGACACTGCTGCACCCTTGAGCAAGCAGGCAGGTACTTTATCCAGTAAAAAAAAATAAGAAAATAAATAAATGGGAAATTGTATGTAAAAGTAATGTGTCGCCCTGGATAAGGGGGGCGTCTGCTAAGAAATGAAAAATAATGACAATGAACTTAAATATTAAAAGCACAGGCTACATTGTAAAACCAAAGAACATGCTGCGTGTTTAACATCTGAATGGCATGTATAGCAAAATATGGAAGTGTTTTCTTCCTAAAAAGCAGTGTTGCAGTCAAGTCCAGCCTATCCGAGTCAGAGTCAAAGACAGAGTCCCTGGGATCCGAGACCGGTCTCGAGTCATACAAAACTGCGAAACAGCAGCATTTATACGTAATTAGGTATCAAACACTGGTGCTTAATCATTTTGGGACTTTAAATAAATGTTAAACATTATGGGCCCTATTTTCAAATGAATAGAATTGTTTGAGCACCTTGTTATCTGCCATCTGTTTTAGAGAAATGAATAGAATCATGTGCTTAATTTGACAAGTGTGTGTGCGTGTGTGAAAAAAAGTGATATATTAAAAAAATAGCAAAAGTGTGTAATTTAACTTTTCAATAGGCAAAAAGTTAGGAACAAATAGGAACAATTCAGAGCCTGCAAATATTTGTTTCAATATATTAGTTAGATGCATAGCTAATACCACAAGTGTTTTAACTGGCAAAAACCACATGTTGAATTTAGTGTAAACCTTTAGGTTGTATTTCAGGGGGCGTTGGCGAGATACTCTGTGATAATCTTGTTCTGTATGTTGTTACCCTGGATGTTTTTTTACTGTTAATTTATGCTTATACAATGTTTCCCTCAGTGGCAGTCTCAACTAGTCTAAACTATAGGAAAAATGGCTCCGATTAAACACATGACATTTAACAATTATTTAGAGTTCCAAATGACTAAACATTATACTTCTGTTTTACTGTACACCCATTTAGATATTCAACATGTCACACATTCTGTGGTTTCACAGTGTAGGTGAATGGAATAACTTTATTTTATATTCAAACTTATGAAGGATTTTGTACATTGTACATATTTATAATAATTCTATATCCCCATGTGTAAAATTGAGATTGCGTGCAATATTTCAACATGTTAAGTGTTCAATGTTTTTAGAGTGTGTAACGAAACTTCCATTTCTGGGAAATGGTAGATTTTAAAATAAGGTGTACAGCAATAATGAAAGTGAAGGCAACCTGCTTGATGTGCAGATATAGTATAACAGTAAGGAGACTTCCTGTGCTGGCTGTTCTGTGAGCGATGTGTTTACACAAGAAATATAATGACGCTTTAACACCGACCACTAGAGAGACATTATTTACATCTCTAGCTGAAGTCGTGAATTCTCAAACTGTATAAAAATGAGACAAACAACAAATTATTTGGAAATACATCTGCCTGGTAACCGGAGTCGACTGAAACAGATAATCTTAACTGCTAAAATAATACACCTGGTTTATTTGTGTCAGTCCTTTTTAATATGAAGGGCAGTGGTTAGTCTTGTGGTTAATGTAGTAGTTGGTGTAGTGGTTAATGTAGTGGTTACTGGATAGTGTAGTAGTTACTGTAGTGATTAGGGCTCTGGACTCTTGACAGGAAGATCGTAGGTTCAATCCCAGCTGGGGGACACTGCTGCACCCTTGAGCAAGCAGGCAGGTACTTTATCCAGTAAAAAAAAATAAGAAAATAAATAAATGGGAAATTGTATGTAAAAGTAATGTGTCGCCCTGGATAAGGGGGGCGTCTGCTAAGAAATGAAAAATAATGACAATGAACTTAAATATTAAAAGCACAGGCTACATTGTAAAACCAAAGAACATGCTGCGTGTTTAACATCTGAATGGCATGTATAGCAAAATATGGAAGTGTTTTCTTCCTAAAAAGCAGTGTTGCAGTCAAGTCCAGCCTATCCGAGTCAGAGTCAAAGACAGAGTCCCTGGGATCCGAGACCGGTCTCGAGTCATACAAAACTGCGAAACAGCAGCATTTATACGTAATTAGGTATCAAACACTGGTGCTTAATCATTTTGGGACTTTAAATAAATGTTAAACATTATGGGCCCTATTTTCAAATGAATAGAATTGTTTGAGCACCTTGTTATCTGCCATCTGTTTTAGAGAAATGAATAGAATCATGTGCTTAATTTGACAAGTGTGTGTGCGTGTGTGAAAAAAAGTGATATATTAAAAAAATAGCAAAAGTGTGTAATTTAACTTTTCAATAGGCAAAAAGTTAGGAACAAATAGGAACAATTCAGAGCCTGCAAATATTTGTTTCAATATATTAGTTAGATGCATAGCTAATACCACAAGTGTTTTAACTGGCAAAAACCACATGTTGAATTTAGTGTAAACCTTTAGGTTGTATTTCAGGGGGCGTTGGCGAGATACTCTGTGATAATCTTGTTCTGTATGTTGTTACCCTGGATGTTTTTTTACTGTTAATTTATGCTTATACAATGTTTCCCTCAGTGGCAGTCTCAACTAGTCTAAACTATAGGAAAAATGGCTCCGATTAAACACATGACATTTAACAATTATTTAGAGTTCCAAATGACTAAACATTATACTTCTGTTTTACTGTACACCCATTTAGATATTCAACATGTCACACATTCTGTGGTTTCACAGTGTAGGTGAATGGAATAACTTTATTTTATATTCAAACTTATGAAGGATTTTGTACATTGTACATATTTATAATAATTCTATATCCCCATGTGTAAAATTGAGATTGCGTGCAATATTTCAACATGTTAAGTGTTCAATGTTTTTAGAGTGTGTAACGAAACTTCCATTTCTGGGAAATGGTAGATTTTAAAATAAGGTGTACAGCAATAATGAAAGTGAAGGCAACCTGCTTGATGTGCAGATATAGTATAACAGTAAGGAGACTTCCTGTGCTGGCTGTTCTGTGAGCGATGTGTTTACACAAGAAATATAATGACGCTTTAACACCGACCACTAGAGAGACATTATTTACATCTCTAGCTGAAGTCGTGAATTCTCAAACTGTATAAAAATGAGACAAACAACGAATTATTTGGAAATACATCTGCCTGGTAACCGGAGTCGACTGAAACAGATAATCTTAACTGCTAAAATAATACACCTGGTTTATTTGTGTCAGTCCTTTTTAATATGAAAGTCAGCAGTGTTAGTAAAATGATTTAATGTAAAATTGTGTTTCCATTTCTATAGTCTGCAGGGATTTTAATTCTTCGTTTGCAAGTCATAATTGAACAGACAGCTTTTTAAAGTGTTCCTTTTTGTTTTATGAACCTCCTTTCATGAACAAGTATTGCAAAACACTGATGGAACAACATACAACTTCCTCCAGGATTATTCACACCCCTGATTCAATGTAACAAAAAATGATTTTAGCAACAAAAAAGGCAAAACATTATTTTCTTTTTTTCCATAAATACATGCGAACACGAAACTTTGTGAGACTATCAGTGTTGGATTTTGCAAAAAACATTTCTGTCCAAAGTTATTGCATTTTAATGTTTAGTGGGGTCAATAATTTTGAATCTTGCAAATATGTTAGAACTATATTTTTGCTAAGTCCAATACTGAATGTCTGAAAAGATTCATGTTTTCATTCATTTATGCAACAAATACTGAATGTACACTTGCATTTATTTTGCTAAAACCCGTTCTAGTCTATGAAGGGTGTGAATAATACTGGAAGCAGCTGTATATTGCTAAAAACCCATTCTAGTCTATGAAGGTTATGAATAATTCTGGAGGCTACTGTAAGTGTAACAGACTTCATTTTAAGGCCAGCTGGATTTCAGTACACAATTCGCTGCCGCCTCCTTTATTTGACCAGGAAGGTCTGGTATAAGAGATCCCCAAAGACTCAGGAGGGTAGAGGTTCTAAGACACAAAGCAAGATGGAGTTTTAAAATGTGTTTCTAAAAAAATGAAGTACATGATTTAGATAGAAGTCATTATAGTCAGGTTCGCTCTTAATAGATCGCTCCATGCACAATTCCAGACTAGCATAAATCCTCCAATATAAGAAAATGGCACTGTACATTGATTTGTTTATTTATTTTAGAACAGGGTTTCCCCCTCCGCCCGTGTTATTTTGTATTTATTTGTTTGTTTGTTTAGTTATGGTATTGATATGACGGTGACGCGCCGGGTGTTTTGTTGTATTTATTTAAAAATGTATTTACGGCGTAGCCGTGTTTTGTTTTTAAAAACCTTGTGGAAATGCGTGACTGTCAGCTGGTGATTATTGAATTAACTGGCAGTCACGCATAGTCATGCTACCTGTGCAGACTGTGGCCGAGGGGTAATGAGAGAATTGATAGCCGGTTAACCCCTCGGCCAGGATATAAAAGACCTGCTGTTTTAGCTGCAGGGGTGGGTGTACGAGAGGAGAGAGCGAGACAGTGACAGTGACAGAGACAGAGACAGAGACAGGAAACACGAAAAAACAATTAAACATAGGAACAGTGAAGGCAATCTGCCCAGCCTCACCTGTGTTTTATATATTTTGTGTTCGAGACTTGCTTTGTTTAAATATTTTTTATTTCGCTCTGCGAGCACAGTTTTTCTGTTTAAGCTTTTTATTTATTTTTGTTATTTTGGTTTAATAAAACAGCGCAGCCGCGTCTTTCTTTTGAACTGCAGTGCCTGGTGTCATTTTATTTACGTTCCTTCTTCTGCCGTGACGTCACCGCCCAGCCACCCTGTCACACGTGGTGTCCTGCGTGGGATTGCAGCGCCTCCTGGACGCAGGCAAAAGAGGATACTGCAGGGTTTTTTTTCTCGTTTTTGCTATTTTTCTATTTCGTTTTTTTATTACTTGAGGAGGAAGAAGGGGAGGAAGGAGAATGGGAGGAAATAGGATAATAGGAAAAAGGAAGAGCTGCCAGAAGCAGCAGCAGGAGAGAGGTGAGAGGAGATGGTGGTCACGGGACCCCACCCAGCGGATCCCCGTACTGGGACACAGAACAGGAGCAGTGGAGAGCTGAAGGGGGCCCCCCTGTGTGTCATCTGCAGGGAGTTTGGGCATGGCCAGGAGGACTGCCCTTATGAAGACCCCTGCTTCTGGAAGGCCTACTCAATGGGGAGGGTGTCTTGTGCGTCTGGGTGGTTTTGGCCCCATCACCTCCACAGGCCAAAGGAGACAAGGGGAAGGAGTTGGTGCGTCCACAGCCCAAGAGGGAGGAGACTGAGCATCCACAGCCCAAGAGGGAGGAGTCGGTGCGTCCACAGCCCAAAAGGGAGGAGGCCGAGCGTCCACAGCCCAAGAGGGAGGAGCCGGTGTGTCCACAGCCCAAAAGGGTGGAGGCTGTACGTCTACAGCCCTCGTCTCCACCAGCAGAGGGAGAGTTCCTGCTGGTTCCGCCTCCACCGCCCCTGGAGGACTGTGTGTCGCCTTCGCAGCCAGAAGGGGAGGAGCCCCTGCCGCCTTTGCCAGGAGCAGAGGAGCAGGAGCTGCCCCTGCCTCCACCACCACCACCTGAGGGAGAGGAGCAGCAGCTGCCTCTGCCTCCACCATCACCACCCTTCATGACAGGATGGACCAAAACAGGAGGCTGGTGGTCCGCAGCTGCCCTTGCATGGCTGCTGAGCAGAGTAAGGGGGAAAACCGCCGGGTCGCAGCGGCTGAGAAGAGGGCCAACCCCAGCACCACCGCTGGTCCTGGCTCCCCTCCTACAGTCGCCTCCTCTGCCGTCCTGTTGTGCACTGCCCGGGGATGCCAGTTCGCCAGCGCCCGGGGATGCCAGTTCGCCACCGCACAGGGATGCCTGCCTCGCACCGCCCAAGGATGCCTGCCTCGCACCGCTCAGGGATGCCACGCCTGCATTGCCTGGGGCTGCCTGCTGCTCCGCATCGCCTGGGGCTGCCTGCTGCTCCGCCCCAGTTACAGGGTACGAGGGAGAAGTGGAGCTCCCACTGCTGCCTCCATGGCCAGGGGCTCCCCTCCCAAGTTCGCCTCCCGAGGGTCCGCTGCTGCTGCCGTTGCCTCCCGAGGGTCCGCTGCTGCTGCCGTCGCCTCCCGAGGGTCCTGCGTAGCCTGGGATTGCCGGGGGCTCTGCTTCACCTGGGGTCATTACACTGTGGCCGGAGCCCCATGAAGGGGAGCTGCCGGCCACAATGAAGGGGGGAGAGGTCAGGAGACGAGCTCCCCCAGCCTCACTTTCGCGGCAGGATAGTGTGTGGCGGGAGCCCTGGACGAGGGAGCTGCCAGCCACGATGAAGTGGGGGGTGGAGGACATTCCACCATGGCCACCCCCAGAAACACCTTGCTTCCCCCTCTTCCGCGACTTTGATACTGAGGAGGGAGGTGGCCGTTGGGGCCATGTGTGCGTTGCACAAGGGGGGGGGGGGGGGGATATGTAGCAGGGCGGTAGCAAGCCCTGTACATTTTTTTTGTTTATTTACTTTTAGACCCTCCACCCCTGTGCAGTGTGTTTTGTATTTGTTTTGTTTGATTTTATTATTGTATACATGACGGAGAAGCCGAATGTTTATTGTTTTATTTAGTGACGGCGAGCGCCGTATGTTTTGTTATTGTTTTGTTTAGTGACGGCATAGACGTTTGTTTGTTTCATACTGTTTGGTAGTGTGGATGGGAAGCTCCATCCACAGCAGTTTAATTTGGATAACTCGTGCAGCTTGTGGCCGACGGGTAATAGAATAATTGCCAGCTAGTTTAACCCCTCGGTATATAAGCCTGCAGCTCTCTGCGCTCGTGGTGGGTTTTTGAGCGGAGGAACGAGAGCGGAGAGAACGTTAGAAAACGAGACTTAAACATTGAAGTATACTATTACAGGAACAGTGACAGCGACTGCCCAGCCTGACCTATATAGTGTATTTATACTTTGTGTTCGTGACTTGTTTTGATTACATATTTATTTTCGCACTATGAGCAAGTTTCTTTTTGTTAAAATATTTTACTTATTTTTGTTATTTAAAAATAAAGCAGCGCGAGCGCCTTTAACTGCAGTCCCTGGTGTCAGTTATCCTTCCTGCTTCTGGCCTGACCACTCGTCCAGCCTGTCACAGTGTCATTTTCAACTTCGGCTGCTATGTTGATCTTCATGAGTCCAGAGTTGACTTGAGATACTTGACTTCCAGCTGCCATGATTCACTCTTGTTCTGGTATTGAAGTTTAAAAAAAAATCCAGTTAATATAAAATACATAAGAAAAGTGAAGTTTGCCACCAATAAAATAGTTTTTTCCTCTGAGTTTAATTAATTTATTTTGCACAAACATTTGTTTTTAATAATCATGTAAAGTGATTGTCAAAGGATTGACCTGTGATTAATTTGTGTGGAGAGCATATTGATACATAGGCTACTGTACACCTATGATAGCTACTTGGAATGGTAATGTTAGCAGTTCATTGTTGTGTTCTATTTAAATTCTGCGCAGTCTCGTTTAGCTCTCTCCTGTCTACACTATGCATTTAAACTGTATTAGTTGGCTTTTAACCAACCTAAAAGTGCTAAATATGGTTGCGTCTATACTACAAAAAATGTAATACCGTACTTGAGAACCGGACTCGAGACTACCTCAGGGGGGTACTTTGGTGCGTGTCCTCCACAATCCCAAAATGCTTGGTTATGTTTGGCGCATGGGCACTGCAAATACTGTACGACAGGGAAGCTTATGCAAAAATCTTCACATGCCGCTGTTGTCTTCTCCGTTGCTGCTTTTTTGCATGAGAAGCATATGTTCTGCACCCATGGACTCCATCATTTCGTGTTTGTAAACAAAAGTGGGATACTGGCCTGTATTCGTCATGGGGTTTACACCAATTCACAATTACCGACACTTTAAAAAAACAAAAAAAAGAATAAATGTGCAAATAAGATGTAAAATGATTGACTCCTCCACAGCACTTTTAAATCAAACTGTACGCTGTGATGTATGCATTCTAACGTTCATATGTATTGTATTCAATTTAGAAAAGGTGTTATGATGAATCCGGCACCCCCTTGATATCTTGCATCCCCGAGCAATCACCAACATTTCGCTCTTGCGCAGATCTATCTAGATTGATTTGGAGCATGCGCATATTTCTTTAATAGAAGTCTGCCTGTGTGTGTGTGTGTGTGTGTGTGTCGCTGTGAACGCGCATTTTCTCTGCTATTGCTGTGCTTCCGGAAACAGTAGTAATGTTGCTCAACTACCCAAGCTACTTCTAGTCTTATTTCACAATGTATTTATTAGACTTCCAAGCCAAAGGCTGTCGAAGCCTATTGTTATCAATGTGTTTATTATTATTAATAATAATAATGATAATAATAATAATAATAATAATAATATTATTATTATTATTAGACTTCCAAGCAAAAGGCTGGGAAGCCTATTGTTATTGTTATGTTTATTATTTTTCTGCACAAACATCATCGCAGAGTTATGAAAACGCATACGTAAGTAGATGCCTATGGCTGGACAACCAGACTGGCGTCCCCGAATGAAAAAGTTGCATGGTTCAACCGCCATATTGGATCTCGTGGAAATTTTGGGAATTTTTCAAAACTCTTGCCGTTAAAAACAACTTAAGGTGGAACTGTGACAATGGCAGCAAATAGTGCAGCAATGGCCTTGTGACAGGGTGACTGAGTGGTGACGTCACGGCAGAAGCAGGGATGGGAAAACACTGACACCAGCGACTGCAGTTCAAAAGAAAGAATCGGCTGGCTGCCGTTTTTGGCCGCGGTGTGCAAATAACCGTTTCGCGACGGCTCTATTTTCATACATTCGTGCATAAAGGTGCAATACACTACAGTCATGAAACTTTATATGACTGTGACAGGGTGGACGAGTGGTCTGACGTCAGGCCAGAAGCAGGAACGAAAACCGAAACCAGGCAAGTACTGCAGTTTAAGGTGGCGTTTGCCGTTTTATTTAAATACAAAAATAAAAATACATATTTAAACATAAAACTCTGCTCACAGAGCAAAATAAAAGGGTAAACAAAAACAAATCACGAACACTACAACTGGTCAAGCTGGGCAATCGCCTTCAGTGACGCTTGGTTAGTTTCGTTTTTAAATAAATTTTTCTTGCTCTCCGTCTCTCTGCTAGCTTTCTCCTCTCTAACACCCCCCACACCAAGTGCCGAGAGTTACAGGCTTTTATAACAGGTGACCATCTCCCGATTAGCAACAAATTAAATCACCTAATTAATTCGGGAGATGGCCACCTTCTGCACAAGTTTTTAAATGGGGCTTCCCATCCACGCTACTAAACAAAAACATTTGACTACGCCGTCACTATCAAAACAAAACAATAACAAACCCAGCAGCGCTCGCCGTCATTTAAAATACATAACATTACTAAATCATAATACTAATAATAATACAAAATAACACAGGGGCGGAGGGTGACCCCGTTCTAAAAATAAATAAACAAAACAACATACAGGGCACCTCGCCCTGTTACAGGGACCATAGAGACTCACGTGAAGTACTGGTGATATGAAAATGACACGTTTTGGTCACATGGTTTGGCGGCCATATTGATAATTGTAAAAAAACTTTTGCAACCCATAACAAGAACACCATTGCACTTATGCTCTGCAGTGTCAACACAATTGCACAGACCGTTGGAAAGTAATAACTGCTGAAGAATGAAACAGATTGCTCACATGGCGCGGCGGCCATCTTGGAATTTATGTTGAAATTTTAACTCCTAGGGCGTGCCGACAGGGTCATAGTTATAATGGAACACGTATAGGAAGTCATGTGCTCTATGAAAAAATGTCATCGCCTGTGACCTCTGACCTCTCCTTAAGGTCAAACGGTGATGTATGACATCATCAACATACGCAACTGGCTATAAAACTGCCTATAACTTCTTATCGGCTGCACCAAAACGCACGAAATTTGACACGGATGTAGAGGACTATAGGATGTTGTGCCATGGTCAATATGGCGGCCTTTGGTCACATGGTGTAGCAGCCATCTTGGATTTAATGAAAGTTGAGCAACTTTCAAAAGTCTTATTCTCATGAATGGTAAATTGCACAGCTGTGAGAAATGTTGTGCATAGTGCGCTAACCAATGTGCTTAAATTTCACGATAACTGCTTGGAAGCCTTTATAGTTGCTAGCAACTCTAGTTTGATTTATTTTACTGCGGTTTTATTTTAGTAAAGCAAACGTACAATTTAAAACACACACAGTAGCATATAATAATATTTTATCACCTAGTTATCAAAGAAGAAAGAATCGCCCATATAAATTAAAAGGGAATCATACTTTTTAAAAAGCTGCAATACTGTAAATGTTAAGAAATTCATTATTTGGGAAAAATACAAATTGTAAAGCAGTAAGAAATAAAGAAATGCTGCAATATTAAATCATGTTTTGTTTTTCACAGCACCAGAGAAGCTGAAATATTTCCTATCCCCAGCCTTAAAGTTTTTCTGAATGTAATAGGATTTTCTAGTACTATACCAGATGAGTTCAGGGGGTCCAGTTATGGTCATACAAGTCGTATATATTCTATAGGGGTACCCCCATATTTTACCACATTTTTCAGCTGAAATACTCTGTATCACCTGCCTTGAAGCCTTTCTAAATGCAGTAGAATTCTAAGTTTGTACCCGATGTGTTCAGGGGGTCTAGACATGCTCATACAGGTCATTTCTATAGAGGAGACACCCCCCTTCATATACCAGCAGAGATATCAGTGACCCAATGCGATTTAATCCCTTAAATGCAGTGCTAATTATGCAAGTTTGAGAATTGCATTTCACACTTAAATTTTGTTCAATTAAGAGTTATATTAAGTAATTGAGAGCAGCATAAAGAAAGAATGGCTAATTCTTGGACCTCATGGTCGAGCCCCATTAGTGCAATCAGCTGTGCTGCACTTGCTGATTGGCTGGCGTGTGGCAGCGCCCTGATTGCTGGGATGGGGCTCAGCGCTATTTAGGCTGTGGGGTTCTGTTATTCAGTCTCCCTATCCTTATCCATTGTGTGTTTGTTTGCTGATCTCTTTTTGTAAACCAGACTGAGGACCTCCAGGCCGGCCGCCTGTGACCCCGGACTAAATGCTGGTTTATACTCCATCGCCCGACGGTCACTCGACTGAAAACACAGCGACAGCAGGCATCTTTATTACCGCCCGATCAATCCCTTTTAAATCTTGTTATCGTCCATCGCCAAACTATACATGCACAGCGACACTGTGTAGTTCAGAGAGATTGCAGTTCAGGGGGATTACCTTCACCTTGGAGTTCCGCTTGTATCTCTTTGGCAGTTATCCTTGGTTCTTTTTCTACCATTCGCACTATCCTTCTGTTCAATCTGGGGTCGATTTTCCTCTTGCGGCCACGCCCAGGGAGGTTGGCTACAGTTCCATGGACCTTAAACTTCTTAATAATATTTTCAACTGCTGTCACAGGAACATCAAGCTGCTTGGAGATGGTCTTGTAGCCTTTACCTTTACCATGCTTGTCTATTATTTTCTTTCTGATCTCCTCAGACAACTCTCTCCTTTGCTTTCTCTGGTCCATGTTCAGTGTGGTGCACACAATGATACCAAACAGCACAGTGACTACTTTTCTCCATTTAAATAGGCTGAATGACTGATTACAAGATTGGAGACATGTGTGATACTACTTAAAGAAACTAATTAGTTTGAAATATCACTATAATCCAATTATTTATTATCTTTTCTAAGGGGTACCAACAAATGTGTCCAGGCCATTTTAGAATATCTTTGTAGAATAAGCAATAATTCATCTCTTTTCACAGCTTCTTTGCTTTATTCTATGACATACCAAAAGCATGCAAGTATACATGATAAAATAGCTTTTAATTTCATCACTTTTCAGGAGGAATGAAGCATTATTTCAATGAGCTGTAAGGGTACTGTGATGGGGTGCAGCCTATTTTGTGGTGGTTCTGTGTTTTTTGTATTGTTTAGAGTGGATGTGAGTGAGTTTGGGGTGTGGTTCAGTGAGTATGTGTGGAATGTGCCTGGGCTAATGAGGTGCGAATTGCCCAATTAGCCCAGGCACCTGTTTAAAAGGGAGTGGTTGGGTATGTTAGTAGGTGAGTGTTTGTAACAGAGAGAAGACGTTTGTTAGAGAGAGAGTGAGTGGGTTTTTTGGGTTTGTTTAAAGCCTGTTTTGTGTTTGTCTTTTTGGTTGGCCATCGTGCCTTTTTATTTGTGTTTTGTTAATTAAAATATTTTGGTTTCACTGCACTTTCTGTCTCTGAGTCTTCCCTCTGCCACTATCCTGCCACACGTGGTGTCAGAAGCGGGATAGCGCCACCTAGAGGCTCAGAGCAGTATTTTTTTTTTTTGAATTTTGAATTTTTGAATTTTGGGATTTTTGGAGGTTTTTTGGCGGTGCGCAGAATGGGGAAAAAACAAAGGCAGCGAAGAAAGCAGCAGCTACCAACCCCGTCGTCGGCAGCCACCCCACCACCATTGCCTTCACCACCATCACGGGAGATCTGGGAGTGGTTGGTGCACCCCGAAGCGGACCTCTTCCACGACCTCCCCACAGCCCTCAGCACGCTGTGGTATCGAGATGGGGAGAGGTGGGAGGAGTGGGAGAGAGAGCACCACCCGGGGTCCCTCCAGGAGATAGCCGTCATGGTCCTGGCATACCTGGCGATAGACATGGGGGAGATCCCCCTCCTTGAAGAAAAGGGGGTGGAGCTGCTGCCGTCGCCCAGAGAGGGGGAGCTGCTGCCGTCGCCCAGAGTGGGGTAGCCGCTGCCGTCGCCCAGAGATGGGGAGCCGCTGCCGTCGCCCAGAGTGGGGGAGCCGCTGCCGTCGCCCAGAGAGGGGGAGCCGCTGCCGTCGCCCGAGAGGGAGGAGCCCGAACGTCCACAGCCCGAGAGGGAGGAGCCCGAACGTCCACAGCCCGAGAGGGAGGAGCCCGAACGTCCACAGCCCGAGAGGGAGGAGCCCGAACGTCCACAGCCCGAGTGGGAGGAGCCCGAACGTCCACAGCCCGAGTGGGAGGAGCCCGAACGTCCACGGCCGAGAGGGAGGAGTCGGTGCGTCCACGGCCCGAGAGGGAGGAGTCGGTGCGTCCACGGCCCGAGAGGGAGGAGTCGGTGCGTCCACGGCCCGAGAGGGAGGAGTCGGTGCGTCCACGGCCCGAGAGGGAGGAGTTGATGCTTCCTCCACCAGCAGGGGAAGATTACCTGCTGTCTCTTCCTCCATTGCCGCCACCAGCAGAGGGAGCATGCCTGCTGGTTCACCTGCCGCTGCAAGAGCCGGAAGAGGAGGAGCCAGTGTGTCCTGTGTCTGGAGGGGAGGAGCCAGTGCGTCCTAGGTCCGGAGGGGAGGAGCCAGTGCGTCCTGTGTCCAGAGGGGAGAAGCTGAAGGCCCAAACCCATATTTTTTTTTGGGAGGGGCGAAGGCGTGAAGCTCAGGCTCCACAGCAGCCGCTGTTTTTGCTGCTGAAGGGAGCCCAGCGGAGACGCCCGCCACCAGCCCTACCCCCGCTGTCGGAGGAGCCGGCCGCGCCACCAGCCCTACCCCCGCTGTCGGAGGAGCCGGCCGCGCCACCAGCCCTACCCCCGCTGTCGGAGGAGCCGGCAGTGCCACCAGCCCTACCCCCGCTGTCGGAGGAGCTGGCAGCGCCACCAGCCCTACCCCCGCTGTCGGAGGAGCCGGCAGCACCAACAGCTCTAACCCCACTGTCGGAGGAGCCAGCAGCACCACCCGAGGGAGAGGAGCAGGAGCTGCCTCTGCCTCCACCACCACCACGTGAGGGAGAGGGGCAGGAGCTGCCTCTGCCTCCACCACCCGAGGGAGAGGAGCAGGAGCTGCCTCTGCCTCCACCACCACCACCCGAGGGAGAGGAGCAGGAGCTGCCTCTGCCTCCACCACCACCACCCGAGGGAGAGGAGCAGGAGCTGCCTCTGCCTCCACCACCTGAGGGAGAGGAGCAGGAGCTGCCTCTGCCTCCACCACCACCACCCGAGGGAGAGGAGCAGGAGCTGCCTCTGCCTCCACCTCCCGAGGGGCCGCTGCTGCTGCCGTCGCCTCCCGAGGGTCCGCTGCTGCTGCCGTCGCCTCCCGAGGGTCCGCTGCTGCTGCCGTCGCCTCCCGAGGGTCCGCTGCTGCTGCCGTCGCCTCCCGAGGGTCCGCTGCTGCTGCCGTCGCCTGGGGTCGCCAGGGATCCTGCTTCGCCTGGGGTCGCCAGGGATCCTGCTTCGCCTGGGGTCGTTGAGGGTCCTGCTTCGCCTGGGGTCGCTACACTGTGGCCGAAGCCCCACGGAGGGGAGCTGCCGGCCATGAAGAAAGGGGGGGAGATCAGGAGACCAGCTCCCCTCGCAGCAGTTTCGCTGCCGGAGATCGTGTGGTCGGAGCCCCACGGAGGGGAAATGCCGGCCATGAAGAAGGGGGGGAAGGTAAGGAGACCAGCTCCCCCAGCCGCACTTTTGCGGCAGGATAGAGTGTGGCGGGAGCCCCGGAAGAGGGAGCTGCCGGCCACGAAGAATTGGGGGGTGCCGGACCTCCCACCATGGCCACCCCCATGGACACTGTGCTTCCTCCTATTCTGGGACTTTGAGACTGAGGGGGGAGGTGGCCATTTAGGCCATGTTGTGCTGCACACAAGGAGGGGAGGTGTGTGATGGGGTGCAGCCTATTTTGTGGTGGTTCTGTGTTTTTTGTATTGTTTAGAGTGGATGTGAGTGAGTTTGGGGTGTGGTTCAGTGAGTATGTGTGGAATGTGCCTGGGCTAATGAGGTGCGAATTGCCCAGTTAGCCCAGGCACCTGTATAAAAGGGAGTGGTTGGGTATGTTAGTAGGTGAGTGTTTGTAACAGAGAGAAGACGTGTGTTAGAGAGAGAGTGAGTGGGGTTTTTTGGGGTTTGTTTAAAGCCTGTTTTGTGTTTGTCTTTTTGGTTGGCCATCGTGCCTTTTTATTTGTGTTTTGTTAATTAAAATATTTTGGTTTCACTGCACTTTCTGTCTCTGAGTCTTCCCTCTGCTGCTATCCTGCCACAGGTACCAACAAATTTGAGCACGTCTGTATATATTTTTAAACCTGAAATGTATTTATAATATATTTTCTTAAATATGACATGTTGCTTAAATATATTTATAATATACTATAAATGATATTTATACATTTTATTTTTCTAAATTATATTCAAAATACATTGTAAATATGTTGTAAATAAATATATTCACATTAATATATTTAAACGTGTATGCAGTGTTTTCAAACAATATATTTATATATTGCATATAACGGGAGACTGCGACGGTCAGGCAGCACTAAATTTAAAACAACAAGGTTTCATAAGTTTATCCATGTACAGCAGATAAAAAAACAGACATTGTGATTTTAATTCGGTAAATAAGTTTATTCTTGACGGAACAAATATGGTCGTTAATCAATCTTTCTGCAGATACCGAAGTGTTACAGATACCTCATAAAAAATAACTGGGCTAAGCCTAGTATTTAGAAGAAAAAAAGAGAGGTCAATAACAATCAAGGACACAATAGGCTGTTCATATTTTAAGTCACCTTATATTTAAACTGTATGCCCACCAATATGAAAAAAAGAATGAAATTGTAAAAATGTAATTCCAGTTTATTAGTGGATTTTTCTTTTTTTTACTTTCATTGCTCTATTTTCAGCAACAATTCCATAGTTATTAATGAATTTTTAATTGGAAGCAGTAGTTTCAGAAGAACAATGTTAGTAGGTCTACAGAGAAGCAGCCCAAACACTTGTTGTAATGCAAACAGCCTTTTAGCATATGTTGAAAGCTTTTCATTTTTCTACTTGAGTGTTTTATATATACTGAATTTTTACAAAATGTTGATATATTCCGTTTTGTTTAAAGATAGTAGTTATTTTTAAGTGAAATTGCGGAATTCCATTCCTTTCTTATTTATTTGCTTCATATCTGTTTGGTGGAACACATGCAAAATATGGTGAGTGTCCAGGCACTTTACATTATGTAATATATTGTGAATACATTATATAATACATGTTTAGTAAATATATTGAATAATACATTTCTAAAAAATACATGAACAATATATTTTATATATTGTTACCTGAAATTATATTTTAAATATATTTAAAATATGTTTAAGCAAATACATTGTAAATTTATTTTCCATATGATGAAAATGGGCCAATTTTGTAATATGTTAAATATATTTTATATAACGTTACATACATAATACATATATTTTTCCATATATTTTATCATTCCCAAATACTATGAGTTTTATATGAATAATATGTTTACAAAAATATATTTAAAATATATATATTTTTAGTATGGGCAAACAGATTAAAAAAAGTAATTGGAACTGTAGTACATATGGACCAAACATGTTGTATACCGGGTCGCTCCATTTTTGATAACCTGTTTTTTATTAGAGATTTTTTATCTGTAAATGATATTTGTGATTTTAATGTAGGAATGGTCTCCCTGGATCAAGAGAAGGCTTTCGATAAAGTCGACCACACCTACCTCTTTAAAACCCTGGGGGCTTTCAGATTCGGCCCTGGTTTTATCTCTTATATTCAGCTTTTATATTCCAACATTTTTAGTATTTTAAAGATCAACAATGGGCTGAGTCAGCCTTTCCCAGTGTGCAGGGCTGTGCCCTGTCTGGTATGCTGTACTAGTTGGTTATAGAGCCTCTGATGCACCAGCTGAGGGGCAGGCTGGGATGAGGGCACCCCTCCTGTCCTGGCTGAAGGGCTGGAATGGAACAGAACAGGCATTAAAGTGCTGGGGGTGTACCTCGGAACACAGAACTATATGAGAAGAAATAGGAAGTTCTGTTGGACAGGGTGAGGGGGCGGCTGCAGAGGTGGAAGGGACTGCTGGCCCAACTGTCCTTCAAGGGTCGGGTCCTGGTCATTAATAATCTGGTGGTCTCTAGCATGTGTCACAGTGCCTGGACCCACCCCGAGGCCTGGTGGAGGAGATCCAGAAAGTGCTGCTGGAGTTCTTTTGGAACGAGAGACACAATTTGAGGCCGCCAGTCCTGTACCGCCCCAGTGATGAAGGGGGGCAGGGGCTGGTCAGCATTGCCAGCAGGGTAGCAGCCTTCAGACTGCAGGCGGTACAGAGACTCCTGTACACTGGGGAGGAGGCTCATTGGAAGAGGCTGGCCTGTTTCCTCCTCAATAGAATCGGTGGGCTGGGGTTAGGAAAACACCTGTTTTTAATTGAGAACACCGGTTTTTGTAAAGCAGGACTTCCCAGTTTTTATCAGAGTATTTTAAGTGCCTGGTAGCTGGTGAGGGTGGAAAGGGATGAAGAGCCCCTGACCGGGCAGGCCAGGAAAAAACAGCTGTCTGGTTCTGGAATGACCAGTGTGGTGGGTCAGTTTAGGGTGCTTGTGGTCAGCCAGATCAGAGTAGAGTTTGAGTATTTTAAACTGGTCAGTAATCTGGAGAGCTTCCAGGAGAGGTGGTGTGTGGGAGACGCCCTGTGTGCTGTGAGTGAGGAGGGGGAGCTCCAGTTTAATTTCTAGTTTTGTTTTACAGTCTTTTTATTTATTCGTTATTAATCTGGTTTTACAGTAAGAAAACACTGTTTGTTTATTTTTATGGTTTTCTATTCTGTATTGTTTTTTTATGATCCTTTTATTTGTTTAAAATATGTTAACTTGATTGTGTTTTGCCTTTTTGTATTTTAATGCCTTTTAATTGGAATGATTAATAAAGTCTCTCTCTCTCTCTCTCTCTCTCTCTCTCTCTCTCTCTCTCTTGGATTGTGAGCCAGGTGGTGAATGGAGCACAGGAGTTGTGATTCAGGAGAGTCTAAGCTTTTGCAATTATATATATATATATATATATATATATATATATATATATATATATCTACAGTACTGTGCAAAAGTTTTAGGCAGGTGTGAAAAAATGCTGTAAAGTAAGAATGCTTTCAAAAATAGACATGTTAATAGTTTATATTTATCAATTAACAAAATGTAAAGTGAGTGAACAGAAGAAAAATCTACATCAAATCAATATTTGGTGTGACCACCCTTTGCCTTCAAAACAGCATCAATTCTTCTAGGTACACTTGCACACAGTTTTTGAAGGAACTCGGCAGGTAGGTTGGCCCAAACATCTTGGAGAACTAACCACAGTTCTTCTGTGGATTTAGGCAGCCTCAGTTGCTTCTCTCTCTTCATGTAATCCCAGACAGACTCGATGATGTTGAGATCAGGGCTCTGTGGGGGCCATATCATCACTTCCAGGACTCCTTGTTCTTCTTTACGCTGAAGATAGTTCTTAATGACTTTCGCTGTATGTTTGGGGTCGTTGTCATGCTGCAGAATAAATTTGGGGCCAATCAGATGCCTCCCTGATGGTATTGCATGATGGATAAATATCTGCCTGTACTTCTCAGCATTGAGAAGACCATTAATTCTGACCAAATCCCCAGCTCCATTTGCAGAAATGCTGCCCCAAACTTGCAAGGAACCTCCACCATGCTTCACTGTTGCCTGCAGACACTCATTCGTGTACTGCTCTCCAGCCCTTCGGCGAACAAACTGACTCATCAGTCCAGAGCACCTACTGCCATTTTTCTGCACCCCAGTTCCTGTGTTTTCGTGCATAGTTGAGTCGCTTGGCCTTGTTTCCACGTCGGAGGTATGGCTTTTTGGCCGCAAGTCTTCCATGAAGGCCAATTCTGACCAGACTTCTCCAGACAGTAGATGAGTGTACCAGGGTCCCACTGTTTTCTGCCAATTCTGAGCTGATGACACTGCTGGACATCTTCCGATTGCGAAGGGAAGTAAGTATGATGTGTCTTTCATCTGCTGCAGTAAGTTTCCTTGGCCGACCACTGCGTCTACGGTCCTCAATGTTGCCCGTTTCTTTGTGATTCTTCAAAAGAGCTTGGACAGCACATCTGGAAACCCCTGTCTGCCTTGGAATTTCTGCCTGGGAGAGACCTTGCTGATGCAGTATGACTACCTTGTGTCTTGTTGCTGTGCTCAGTCTTGCCATGGTGTATGACTTTTGACAGTAAACTGTCTTCAGCAACCTCACCTTGTTAGCTGAGTTTGGCTGTTCCTCACACAGTTTTATTCCTCCTACACAGCTGTTTCTGTTTCATTTAATGATTGTGTTTCAACCTACATATTGAATTGATGATCATTAGCACCTGTTTGGTTTAATTGTTTAATCATACACCTGACTATATGCCTACAAAATCCCTGACTTTGTGCAAGTGTACCTAGAAGAATTGATGCTGTTTTGAAGGCAAAGGGTGGTCACACCAAATATGGATTTGATTTAGATTTTTCTTCTGTTCACTCACTTTGCATTTAAGTTAATTGATAAATATAATCTATTAATATGTCTATTTTTGAAAGCATTCTTACTTTACAGCATTTTTTCACACCTGCCTAAAACTTTTGCACAGTACTGTATATATATATATATATATATATATATATATATAGACGTGCTCAAATTTGTTGGTACCCCTCCACAAAAAACGAAGAATGCACAATTTTCTCTGAAATAACTTGAAACTGACAAAAGTAATTGGCATCCACCATTGTTTATTCCGTATTTAATAGAAATCAGACTTTGCTTTTGATTTTTTATTCAACATAATATTGTAAATAATAAAACAAATGAAAATGGCATGGACAAAAATGATGGGACCGCTAACCTAATATTTTGTTGCACAACCTTTAGAGGCAATCACTGCAATCAAACGTTTTCTGTAGCTCTCAATGAGACTTCTGCACCTGTTAACAGGTAGTTTGGCCCACTCTTCCTGAGCAAACTGCTCCAGCTGTCTCAGGTTTGATGGGTGCCTTCTCCAGACTGCAAGTTTCAGCTCTTTCCATAGATGTTCGATAGGATTCAGATCAGGACTCATAGAAGGCCACTTCAGA
The DNA here is from genome assembly GCF_902713425.1 of Acipenser ruthenus. Taxonomy (NCBI): domain Eukaryota; kingdom Metazoa; phylum Chordata; class Actinopteri; order Acipenseriformes; family Acipenseridae; genus Acipenser; species Acipenser ruthenus. Next base: position 34,331 of record NW_026708205.1, on the reverse strand, counting down.
ATAGTCCAATGTTTTGTTCTTATCCATTCTTGGGTGCTTTTAGCTGTGTGTTATGGGTCATTATCCTGTTGGAGGACCCATGACCTGCGACTGAGACAGAGCTTTCTGACAGTGGGCAGTACGTTTCGCTCCAGAATGCCTTGATAGTCTTGAGATTTCATTGTGCCCTGCATAGATTCAAGGCACCCTGTGCCAGGCGCAGCAAAGCAGCCCCTAAACATAACCGAGCCTCCTCCATGTTTCACTGTAGGTATGGTGTTCTTTTCTTTGAAAGCTTCATTTTTTCGTCTGTGAACATAGAGCTGATGTGACTTGCCAAAAAGCTCCAGTTTTGACTCATCTGTCCAAAGGACATTCTCCCAGAAGGATTGTGGCTTGTCAATATGCATTTTAGCAAATTCCAGTCTGGCTTTTTTATGTTTTTCTGTCAAAAGTGGAGTCCTCCTGGGTCTTCTTCCATGGACCCCACTTTCGCTCAAAAAGCGACGGATGGTGTGATCAGAAACTGACGTACCTTCACCTTGGAGTTCAGCTTGTATCTCTTTGGCAGTTATCCTTGGTTCTTTTTCTACCATTCGCACTATCCTTCTGTTCACTCTGGGGTCGATTTTCCTCTTGCGGCCGCGCCCAGGGAGGTTGGCTACAGTTCCATGGACCTTAAACCTCTTAATAATATTTGCAACTGTTGTCACAGGAACATCAAGCTGCTTGGAGATGGTCTTGTAGCCTTTACCTTTACCATGCTTGTCTATTATTTTCTTTCTGATCTCCTCAGACAACTCTCTCCTTTGCTTTCTCTGGTCCATGTTCAGTGTGGTGCACACAATGATACCAAACAGCACAGTGACTACTTTTCTCCATTTAAATAGGCTGAATGACTGATTACAAGATTGGAGACATGTGTGATACTAATTAAAGAAACTAATTAGTTTGAAATATCACTATAATCCAATTATTTATTATCTTTTCTAAGGGGTACCAACAAATGTGTCCAGGCCATTTTAGAATATCTTTGTAGAATAAGCAATAATTCATCTCTTTTCACAGCTTCTTTGCTTTATTCTATGACATACCAAAGGCATGTAAGTATACATGATAAAATAGCTTTTAATTTCATCACTTTTCAGGAGGAATGAAGCATTATTTCAATGAGCTGTAAGGGTACCAACAAATTTGAGCATGTCTGTATATATATATATATATATAGTAATAAGGTCATACAGGGTCATTATGTGAGCCAGTGCCTGTCAAAGTATCTTTTCCCAGTGAAGCATTATCAGAGCCACTAGAGGGTGCTCTCAACATTATTATTATTATTATTATTATTATTATTATTATTATTATTATTATTATTATTATTATTATTATTATTATTATTTATTTATTTCTTAGCAGACGCCCTTATCCAGGCCGACTTACAATCGTAAGCAAATACATTTCAAGTGTTACAGTACAAGTAATACAATAAGAGCAAGATAAATACAATGACTTTTGTTCAAGCAAAGTACAAGTGTGACAAAATACAATTCAATAATACAGCAGATAACAGTGATAGTTACATCAGGATATGATCAAATACAAAATACTACAGATTAAACACTTGGCAGATTACAGTATTCTGAAGTACAGGATTAAATGCAGTAAAATAGGGGGCAGATAAGAGCAAATAAAGTGCATTTAAATGAAGGGTGATAGTGTACCAGGATACAAACAGAGGAGTTCTACAGGTGCTGTTTGAAGAGGTGAGTCTTTAGGAGGCACCGGAATGTGGTCAGGGACTGGGCAGTCCTGACATCTGTGGGAAGGTCATTCCACCACTGCGGAGCAACGGTGGAGAAGGAGCGGGCTCTGGAGGCAGGGGACCGTAGAGGAGGTAGAGCCAGTCTTCTAATGCAGGCGGAGCGGAGAGGTCGAGTGGGGGTGTAGGGAGATATGAGGGTCTGCAGGTAGCTGGGTGCAGTCTGGTCAAGACATCTGTAGTACAAGAGTCTTGAAATGGATGCGAGCGGTGATCGGGAGCCAGTGGAGTGAGTGGAGTAGTGGAGTAGCGTGGGAGAAGCGAGGCAGAGAGAACACCAGGTGGGCAGCGGACTTCTGGATGAGCTGGAGCGGACAGGTGGCGGACGCAGGGAGGCCAGCCAGGAGGGAGTTGCAGTAGTCTAGGCGGGAGAGTACCAAGGCCTGGACCAGGAACTGGGTGGCATAGTTGGTGAGGAAGGTTCGGATTCTTCGGATGTTGCTCAGGAAGAATCGGCAAGTGTGTGCCAGAGTGGAGATGTACTGGGAATAAGAGAGGCAGGGGTACAGGGTGACTCAGAGGTTCTTAGCAGAGGAGGATGGAGAGAGTGTGGTAGATTCCAGAGGAACAGAGATAGAGAGATCAGAGGAGGGGGAGGAAGAGGGAAAGAAAAGGAGGTCAGCTTTAGAGAGGCTGAGTTTGAGGTGATGCGAGTGCATCCAGGAGGAAATAGCAGACAGACAGGTAGAGATACGGGAGGAGGTGGTGGAGTCAGAGGTGGGGAAGGAGAGGAAAATCTGAGCATCATCAGCATAGAAATGGTATGAGAAACCATAGGATGCGATGAGGGGGCCCAGGGAGTGGGTGTAGAGAGAGAACAGGAGAGGACCCAAGACTGACACTTGTGGGACTCCTGTTAAGAGAGGGTGAGGTGTGGAGGTTGCTCCACGCCAGGTTACCTGGTAAGTGCGGTTGGAGAGGTAGGAGGAGAACCAGGCCAGAGCAGTGCCAGAGATCCCCAGGTCAGCGAGAGATGATAGTAGAATTATAGGATGAGGTAATGCTTATTGGATTGAATTATTGTTGACATCTGCTGGTAGTTTGACAATTCTGAGCCCTATAAATGGGACAGGTTTTACCGAGCTGGGAGAGGAAGACTGGGTGTGGTACTGTGAGGAGTGAGATTGTTGTTAATCAAAAGAGAAGGGAACGCTGTGAAGTTGGGTGGTTTTTTGTTGCTTGTTTAACTGCACTGGGTAAACAGCTTAGCTGTCCCAGGTGGTTGGTATGGCCTCCGGCCTATAAAGTATAGTTTGCATCGTCTTATAAAGATTTGTGTTTGTTTTCTTCTGTTTGTGTTTTCTTTATTTTTGCAACCTGCCTTCAAAATAAAGGGCATCGCGGGTGTCATTACACCCTATCTGAAGTTGCCAGTCTGTGTTAACTTAAATATTTTAGCAGCTGTGGAAAAGTCTATTTTTATTTCCTTTAACGTTAATGGCTGTAGACAGACTTTTAAAAGAGCACAGTTATTTGAGAGTGGGGAGGTCAGTGTGTGTTCAGTCACGGCACCAGCGTGGGAGTAGTGGTGCTTTTTAAATCAGACCTGGCTGTCAGAGTGGGGAGGTCAGTGTGTGTTCAGTCACAGCTGCAGCACAAGCGTAGGAGTAGTGGTGCTTTTTAAATCAGACCTGGGTGTCAGAGTGGGGGAGGTCAGTGTGTGTTCAGTCACGGCACCAGCGTGGGAGTAGCGGTGCTTTTTAAATCAGACCTGGGTGTCAGTGTAAAGCAAGTAGAAGAGTTTGAGAAAGGACGGCTTTTAAATGTACAAACAGATTTATTTATTTTTATTTATTTAGTTACATTTTTATAGCGCCTTTAGCCAAGGCGCTTTACAAGTTTAAACAAAGCGGTACAATCAAGGAAAATGGATGAAAAAAAATGTTTATTGAGCTAGGGTGGGGAAACAGAATAGTTGCTTGAATGAAAGCAGAGGCCCAGAGGCTAGGTCAGGTTCAGGAAAGCAGGGTTATAACAGGAGATCAGGGTCCAGAAGTAGCAGTAGGATGGGCTAGGGAGAAGAGATGATTTTTGAGGGAGGAGTGGAAACTACGCAGTGTGGGTGACTGTTTTATGATGAGTGGGAGTCTATTCCAATGAAGGGGAGCAAGAAGGGAAAAGGAACGGAAACAGATTGGGCACAGTGCGAGGGTGGGACAGAGAGGAACAAAAGTGACTGGGAGCGTAAGGGAAGTGAGGGAATATAGTAGGTAATCAACACAGCCAGATAAGGTGGAGCAAGACCTTGGAGAGATTTATACACAAGGGTCAGGAATTTGAACAGGCAACGATAATAAACGGAGCCAGTGAAGCTGGAGGAGGGGGGGGGGGGGAGTATGAAAGGAGTGGGGGAGGTTAAATATGATACGGGCAGAGGCGTTTTGAATTTGTTGGAATGGAGTAAAAGCGTAAAAGGGGAGGCCAAGGAGAAGGGAATTACAATAGTCAAGATGGGTGAAGATGAGACTGCAAATTTGGAAATATTTTTAAAGAGTTTTGGAAAATCTGGCAAAAACAAAAGAATAATTATCAAGATTTAAGGCAGTGGTGGGACATTGGGGAAAAAACAAATTCAAATTATTTGTCAGCAGTACACCCTGGAGGCAACCAGGTCGCTGGACAAAGAAGTCAGGGAGTTAGAGAGAGACATTCTTAATTTAGAAAATAACGAAGATCACTCTAATGAGCAAACCTTCCAAAAAATAAAAGAAAAAAGAAATGTGCTGGGCAGCAGAGAGGAGAACAGTGAGACAGCTGAGGTGTGTGCGGACGCCCTGCGGCAGAGAACTACACAGCAGAGAGGAGATCAGTGAGGCAGCTGAGGTGTGTGCGGATGCCCTGCGGCAGAGAACTACACAGCAGAGAGGAGATCAGTGAGGCAGCTGAGGTGTGTGCGGATGCCCTGCGGCAGAGAACTACACAGCAGAGAGGAGATCAGTGAGGCAGCTGAGGTGTGTGCGGATGCCCTGCGGCAGAGAACTACACAGCAGAGAGGAGATCAGTGAGGCAGTTGAGGTGTGTGCGGACGCCCTGCAGCAGAGAACTATACAGCAGAGAGGAGATCAGTGAGGCAGCTGAGGTGTGTGCGGATGCCCTGCGGCAGAGAACTACACAGCAGAGAGGAGATCAGTGAGGCAGTTGAGGTGTGTGCGGATGCCCTGCAGCAGAGAACTACACAGCAGAGAGGAGATCAGTGAGGCAGCTGTGCAGTTTTACAAGCAGCTATTCACTAAAGAACAGTGTGATCCTGATGACACAGAGGCCCAGCTCCAGGATCTACCCAGCCTGAGTGTGGAGCAGAGAGGACTGGATACAGAGCTGACCTTCGAGGGATTGATCACTGCAATGACACAGCTCTCCAGCGGGAAGGCGCCTGGGATAGACGGCCTCCCGCTGAGTTTTTCACACATTTCTGGGCAGTGATCGTGGAGGACTTCTTCCAGGTGCTGAAGGAGATTCTGGAGAGAAAAGAACTGCCTCTCAGTTGCCGCAGGGCAGTGATCACACTGCTGCCCAAGAAAGGAGACCTCTGCCTTTTAAAGAACTGGAGACCTGTTTCGTTTTATGTGCAGATTCGAAAATAATATCTAGAAATCTTGCAAATAGGCTTAAAAGGTGTTTAAGTACAGTAATACACAAAGATCAAAGTTATTGTATCCCAGGAAGATCTATTTTTGATACCCTGTTTTTAATTAGAGTGTTTTTAACTTTGAGTGAAACATGTAATTTTAATGTGGGATTGGTCTCCCTTGATCAAGAGAAGGCTTTCGATAGGGTCGACCACACCTACCTTGTGAAAGTCCTAACAGCCTTCGGGTTTAGCCCTGTTTTTATTTGATACAAAGAGCTTTTATACTCAAATGTTTTTAGTGTTTTAAAAATTAATAATGGGTTGAGCAAACCTTTCTCAATGAGCAGGGGCATTAGACAGGGCTGCTCTCTGTCTGGCATGCTGTATTCATTGACTATAGAGCCACTGTTGCATCTTCTGAGGGGCAGGTTGTCTGGCTGGGCAGTGCCTGCCTCACCCGTCCCTGTCTCTGTGAAAGTATTGGCCTATGCTGATGATGTGAACGTGTTTGTGTGCAGTGATGGGGACGTCCAGGCCCTGAAGGAGAGCTTGGCAGTGTTTCAGAGAGCATCGTCAGCACGGATAAACTGGGCAAAATGCAACACCTTCCTGTCAGGCGGTTGGCAGGACGGGGGCCCCCCACACTGCCTCAGGCCCTGCAGTGGGACAGGACTGGGGTTAAGGTGCTGGGGGTGTTCTTTGGGACAGAGCTATTCATGCAGAGGAACTGGGAGGGCCTGGTGGATAAGGTGAGGGGGTGGCTGCTCAGCTGGCAGGGGCTGCTGGCTCAGCTGTCATTCAAGGGGAGGGTCCTGGTCATCAAACATTTGGTGGCCTCGATGTTATGGCACAGGCTGACGTGTCTGGACCCTCCACGGGGAATGTTAGAGGATATTGCTGGATTTCTTCTGGAGAGGGAGACACTGGCTGAGGTCGGCAGTTCTGTACCTCCCCACTGATGAAGGGGGGCAAGGCCTGGTCAACATTGCCAGCAGGGTGGCAGCCTTCAAACTGCAGGCAGTGAAAAGGCTCCTGTACGCTGAGGAAGGAGCTCACTAGAGAGAGAAAGCCTTTTATTTTCTGAGAAAAGCAGGAGGAATGGGGTTAGATCAGAGCCTGTTCTGAATTGATTTTTCCAGGTTAGATAAGACAGATCTCCCCTCTTTTTACGTGAATGTTTTTAAAATGTGGCAGACAGTAAGAGTGGAGAGGGAGGAGGGGTCTCTAGAGGAGCCCCTCTTCTTTAATCCCCTTTTTCCCATTCAGTTTTTTCAGTCGGGGGTGCTGTGTGCCAGTTTTGTCAAGGCTGGTTTAACCCGACTGGCCCACCTGATCGGGTCCGGCCACCCCTGTTGGATCTCAGCGGCTCAGCTGGCCGGACGGCTGGGCTGGTGCTCGGAGAGGCTGGCTGAGAGAATGATTAATGAGCTGAAGAACTCTCTCCCCCCCGAAACTCAAGTTCTCAGATTTAGGTGAGGAAGAGGGTGGGGAAGGAGCGAGAATAGGGAAAGTGGAGAGAGTTAAAAATATAGCTATCCACACAGCATAGGGGAAAAAACTAAATGAGCTGCATGTTAAAACAGTCCAGCCCAAGCAGCTAAAAGGGCTTGTAGACACAAAGTGGAGAAGCCATTTACAGGTAGCAGAAGAAAGAGAGCCAGTGTGGAGGGTGTTCTACAAACTGCCCTTAACTAAAAGAGTAGGGGACCTGCAGTGGAGGATCCTGCACTGCGCCGTGTCTACAGGATGGTTCCTCCACAGAGTGGACCCCAGCATCAGTGCAGAGGGCTGTTTCTGTGGGGAGGAGGAGACAGCATTCCACATGTTCAGTGACTTTGTCAGGCTGGGGTCATTCTTTCATCTCTTGCAGGGGCTCCTGCAAGCTTTTGGGGTGACTTTTAGCAAGGAGATTTTTATTTTTGGGTTCCCCTATAGTTTTAAAGCAAGGAATAGGAGTGTTTTAATTAACTTTATTTCAGGGCAAGCAAAATTGGCCATTTTAAAATCCAGGAAAAATAAGATTTTAGAGGCAGGACTAACAGACGTTGTCCGATTTGTTTCGTATTTTAGCAATCAGCCGGGTGGATTTTAATTATTTTAAATTGGTCAGTAACCTGGAGGGCTTTCAGGAGAGGTGGTGTGTGGGAGATGCCTTGTGCTCATTGAGTGAGGAGGGAGAGCTGCTGTTTAACTTCTAGTTTTAATTTATATTTGTTTTTATTGTTTTACAGTGTTTTTATTACTTTACTATTAATCTGTTTTTACAGGAAAACACTGTTTAGTTTTTTTTTAAAATATTGGCTTTTTTGTGTTTTATTTATATTTTATGATCCTTTTATTTGGTTAAAATTAGTTTTTAAAAGGAGAACATGATGTTGTTTTTTAGGATTTTCTGCTGATGCACTGGGGAGGTTTCGGCTGTTCCCCAGAGCCAGCAAGTATCTTAATCGTGTTTTACCTTATTATTGTTATGAATGAATTTTAATTGCAATGATTTAATAAAGGATCTTAAAAAGTCAAAAAGTCTCTCTCACACACACAGACTCACTCTCTCTCACACACACACACACAGACTCTCGCTCACACACACACAGACTCTCTCTCTCTCTCACACACACACACACAGACAGACTCTCTCACACACATACACACACAGACTCTCTCTCTCACACACACACACAGGCTAAGTTAGTTTGTGTAGCCTGAGATGGGCTCACACTCCGGCGGTATACAGGGACTGACACGGAGACATGGGTTCAGGTGTGTGCCCGACAATGAAGTTTCCGTGGAGGACGTTCTGTTATCGGTCGGTAAGTCAGTTGGTTTTAACAATATAAAATCTGCTTCACGTATGAATAAGGCCATTGTTGTGTTTTTAAGTCAAGAAACATTGGTAAATAAGATTGTAGAGGAAGGATTTTCTGTCAATGGTGCTTTTATTTCTGCTTTACCTCTTTCAACTCCTCTAAGGAAAGTGGTTTTATCAAATGTCCCCCTTTTAATCCAAATGTAGTGATTGAAAGAGAATTGGCAAGATATTGTAAAATCATGTCCCCGATTAGAATGATTCCGCTAGGCTGTAAGAACCCGAGGTGAAACATGTGTTGTCGTTTCGTAGACAAGTGTTTGTATTGCCGCATAACCCGGGGCAGGATCTTAATGTAGCCTGGAGGTTTATTATAGAGGGTAAAGAGAGTGTTATTTTTGCAACCTCGGACACAATGAAATGTTTATATTGTGGCGAGAAAGGGCATATGAAGCAAGCCTGCGGCGGAGGGCAGCGCTGAAAGGCAGGGGGCTGGTCAGGCTGAGGGTGTTCGGGGAGCACAGGTGGAGGAGTCGGTGGAGACGCCCGTGCCTGCGCCCCGAGTTAAGAAGAGAATTGCTGCGGAGGAGCAGTCTACAGTAGCGGATCCTCCTACAGAGTCAACCGTACAGGAACCCCCTGCCGATCCGGAGGGGAGCTTTACTGCTGTGAGTAAAAAAAAGAAAATGCAGAAAAGATCTGAAGCAGTGGTCATGGGGGAGTCAATCTGGGGCCCTGTGGCGGCTCACAAAGGTAGCGGCGAGCCTCAACTCGCTGCTCCTGGGGAGCCGAGCCACGGCTCGCTGGTTGGTGGTGATGCGGGGTCTCAGCCCAGCGCTGCCGCTGTCGGAGAGTCGGGGCCGGGGGAGAGCGGCGGTGATGGTGATCAGGCCGTGGCTGCGGAGCTTCCCCGTACAGGGAAGGAGGCTAGCGGCAGCGCTGGACTAGCATCCAGTGACGCCATAGCCCTGCCCTCAGCAGAGTCCTCATGGCTGGAGGAAGATGAGTCGGGAGCCAGAGAGGAGGATTCGGCCGAGGAATGGGAGGCGTTCGCGGGAGACAAGGATGAGGAAGGAGAGCTCTCTGACACCTCGATGCTCTCTGACACCCAGGTCAGTCAGCCCAAAAAAAAAGAAACTGTATTCTCTTGAACAGTTTATTAATTTTATGGATTGCACAAAGGGTAAAAGGGGAGTTGAAATTACACTTTTCTTTTCTGACTTGAAATTGTTTTTAGTCTCTGCTAATGTACTGTTAAGAAAAGCGAGTTTAGAGGAATTTGACAGGAAAAAGAGGTTTTGTTCGAAAAAGTTTGTAAGCACTGCTAGAAAAATGGATGAGCAATCGAAAGCTTTTACCCTTGTTTTTTGTATTTATTTATTGACATTTTATTTTACTTCCTTTATGGATAAGTTTTTATTGAGTTATTTAAATATAAATGGTTGCCGTGATGATTTTAAGAGAGCTCAATTATTTCATTTTATTGAGTTTAAAAAAGCCAATTTTATTCTATTGCAGGAGACCCACTCTGACAGCAGCACTGAAGCGCACGGGCTGTCAGAGTGGAAGGGGAAGGTGATTTTAAGTCACGGCTCTAATGTTAGTGCGGGGCTGGCAGTTTTATTCTCTCCGGGGCTGGGAGTAGACGTGGTGTCTGTAGAGGAAGTTGTACAAGGGAGGCTTTTAAAAATTGAATTAAAATTAAATGGGGTTTTTATTGATCTTTTTAATATGTATGCTCCTAATTTGTATAAGGACAGGATTTTATTTTTTTAAAAACTCAACCAGATTTTAGAGAGGTGTGATCCAGAGCATTTTATTTTGGTGGGAAGGGATTTTAACTGTACGCTGGATTTTAATTATAACAGACATCATGATGAACCCAATCCCCAATCTGCGAGAGAGCTGGTTGAGTGCTGACAAAATTTGATTTAGTTGTCTGGAGAAATTTGCATAATCGATCTAAACAATATACTTGGATTAAATTAAATAATGGTCAATTGTCTGGAGCACAGTTAGATAGATTTTACACCCAAAAGCACCACCTTAATAGAATTATTGGCAGCAGTATTCATCCCACTAAACAGCACTCCAAATCCTGTTGGCACTTTAACATTAAATTATTACAAGACACACAGTTTAAAGAAATATTCAAACTATTTGGAGTAAGTGGAGAAAAGAAAAGGGTTGCTATTCTAATTTGAGACAGCGGTGGGATGTGGGGAAAATTAAAATTAAAATATTCTGTCAGCAATTCACCCAGAACATCACTAGTGAGTTGAATGCAGTGGCCAGCCAGCTAGAGAATGAAATTTTAGAGCTTGAGAGAGAGCTGGGCGGTCGGAGCATGGAGGGGGCTTATTGTATCTTAAAAGAGAGGAAACAGCACCTGGGCAGCCTGCTGGAGGAGAAGGTCAAGGGGTCCCTGGTAAGAACAAGATTTGTGGAATTAAGAGACATGGACGCCCCCACGACCTTCTTCTTCAGCTTGGAGAAGAAAGAGGCTGAAAGAAAACAAATGCTTACACTGAGGCTGCCCGGGGGGAGAGAGGGCGCTTACACTGAGGCTGCCCGGGGGGAGAGAGGTCTCCAGCCCTGCGGAACTTCGTCAGGCCGCGGTGACATTTTATTCAGATCCGTACCAGGCTGAGGGCTGCGACCAGCAGGAGACGGAGCGGCTGTTGGAAGGTCTCCCTCACCTGGGTGAGGAGGAAAGCCGCGGCCTGGACACCGTCATCACACTGGAGGAGCTCACAACCGCCGTCACACAGCTCTCCAATGGAACAGCACCTGGGCTGGATGGGCTGCCTGCTGAATTCTATAAACATTTCTGGAGCTGCATTGGAAATGATCTATACCAGGTGCTGAATGAATGTGTGGCGGAGGGAGAGCTGCCTCTGAGCTGCCGCAGGGCAGTACTGACTTTACTACCCAAAAAAGGAGACCTCTGTGAGCTGAAGAACTGGCATCCTGTGTCGTTGCTGTGCTGCGATTATAAGGTCTTTTTGAAGCTCTGGCCAACCGTCTTAGGGAGTGTATGGGTACTGTGGTGCACAGTGACCGGACATACTGTGTACCAAAACGCTCAATTTTTGATAATTTGTTTTTAATCAGAGATCTTTTTAATGTATTTAAGCTTTTTAACTTAGATTTTGGGCTGATGTCGCTTGACCAGGAGAAGGCTTTTGACAGGGTAGACCATGGCTTTTAATTTCGCACCCTAGAGGCATTTGGTTTTGGTCCTGTTTTTATTTCTTATATTAAAATTTTATATTCTAATATTTTTAGCCTTGTCAAGATTAGTAATTGTCTGAGCCAGCCCTTCCCAGTGCAGAGAGGGATTAGACAGGGCTGCTCTCTGTGGGGGATGCTTTATGCCATCTCCATTGAACCGCTGCAACACTAGCTGAGGGAGCCTCTCGCTGGCCTGGCCATACCTGCCCTCCCCTCCACCCAGCCCATCCGTCTCTCAGCGTATGCTGATGACCTGAATGTGTTTGTAACCAGTGATAAAGATGTGGCGGTGCTGGAGTCATGCATGAGGGGCTTTGAAAGAGCCTCCTTAGCGCGGGTGAATTGGGCCAAAAGTGGAGCGTTCCTGGCAGGGAGCTGGCTGAGAAAGTCTCCTCCTTCCCTGCCACAGATGCTGGAGTGGAACAGAACTGGACTAAAAGTGCTGGGGGTGTACTTAGGAACTGAGGCATTCATGCAGCAAAACTCGGAGGGGGTGCTGGAGAAGGTAGCAGGAAGGCTACAGAGCTGGCAGTCGCTGCTAAACCGCCTCTCCTTCAGGGGGAGGGTCCTTGTGATTAACAACTTGGTAGCGTCCATGCTGTGGCACAGATTAATGTGTCTGGACCCTCCCCCAGGGCTGCTGGAGCAGGTCCAGAAAAAACTAGTTATTTTTTTTTAGGATGGAAACCACGGGCTGAAACCAGCAGTACTGTACCTGCCCCGAGATGAAGGAGGGCAGGGACTGATTGACATCCCCTCCCGAGTTACTGCGTTCAGATTGCAGGCAGCCCAGAGACTGCTGTACACCCCTGAGCTGAGCTGGAGAGGCATGGCTTAGACAGACAGCTGTTTTTAATGACCCAATAAAGTTATTAGAACTGAGCTGGAAAGCTTTTACAGTAACATGTTAAATGCCTGGGGGTTAATTAAGATTTTAAGGACAGATGAAAGCCTCTGTACATGTTTTATTTTTGAGGAGCCTTTGTTTTTTAATAGAATTTTTAACATTGATGCTTTTAATTCTAAACAGCTTTTTTTTTAGTGTTTTTACAGGCCGGAGTCACCACCCTGGGTCACCTGGTAGATTGGACTGAGTGGTGATGGAAGAGTGGGGCCGAGTTAACTGCAGTGTTGGGCCTGCACTCGGTGCGCTTCATAGAGAGGGTGTTGGGAGAGATCCGAGCCTTCCTGAACCCAGCAGCATTGGAGTTCGTGGCGTGGTGCTTCTCAGAGAGGCAGGCCCCGGAGCGTGAGCCTGATTTTCCCTCAGTGCTGCTCTCCCCTGCGCTGCTGGAGGAGGAGGAGGGGGGAGCGACATGGGATGCTGTTATCCCTGGATGAAAAGACCAACCTGCAGAGAAGAGGCAGCTGTACAGCACTGTGGTTAAGACCTGGCATGATCTCAGACTTAACGACCTGAATGACACCAAGTGGAGGGCTCACCTGGCGATGGAGGAGTCTGTGCGGCCGTCCGGGAGGGTGCTGTACAAGCTGCCTCTGCCCAAGCGCTCCGGGGACCTGCAGTGGCGAGTGTTGCATGGTATTGTTGCCACGAACCGCTGGCTGAGCCGAGTTGACCCAGGTGTGGTGGAGCAGTACCCCTTCTGCCCCGCCGTGGAAACTGTGTTTCACCTTTTTACAGACTGCCCACGACTCCGGCCTTTTTTTATTTTTCTAGAAGGCCTGCTGATGAACCTCGGGGTGCATTTTACTAAAGAGTTATTAATTTTAAGTATTAAGTATTCTTTTAAATATCGTCATCGGTGTGCCCTGATTAATTTTCTCCTGGGTCAAGCGAAGCTGGCGATTTTAAAATCCCGTAAAACAGACTATCTAGCACTGGTATAGATGATGCCCTGTGTGTCTTTAGAGTTCTGGTTGTAACCAGGGTGAAAGTTGATTTTTCTTATTACAGCATGATGAATGACATGGATAATTTTATGATGAGGTGGTGTATTGAGGATGGGGTGTGTGCAGTGGGTGAAGATGGCATGCTAATTTTTAATTTTTTTAAATGTTTGTGTGTTTTTAGTTTTTTTTGCTATTTTTAGAATGTTTCAGTTATTTATCTGTGGTTTATTCTTGTTCTATTATGACCAGTGCTGGAATTTACTAGTTTTATTTATGTTACTTTAATGACTTGTTGTTTTTCTTTTGTGTTGTTCAATAAATGGATTTAAATTCAATTCTCTCTCTCTCTGTCTCTCTATGAGGATTGTGGGAGGTGCAAGCAGGGTTTGTGAGCTGTGTGAGATTGGTACTGGTGATCTTATCGCCATTTACTTCTATATTTATTTATTATATATTTATTAAACGTTTTTTAAAAAGTTTTGTTTGTAATCTTAGTACTTTTTAAATGTTTTAGCCTGTGTGTGCTCAAAGATGGGCTCCCACTCCGGTGGGTTGGGGGGGCTTACTAGGCGCCACGGTTTTGAAAAGATCAAATCCGCCTCACGGATGAACAAAGCTATAGTCATTTTCCATAACCAAGAAAATCTGGTTAACAAAATTGTGGAAGATGGATTTATGTTGAATGATTCTTTGGTAACTGTAACACCATTATCTACGCCTCTTACCAAAGTAATATTGTCAAATATTCCCCCTTTTATTAATAATTCATTGACTGAAAGAAAACTTTCCAGATACGGTAAAATAATGTCACCGATCAAAATGATTCCCCTTGGATGTAAAAATCCAGAGATTAAACATGTCATGTCTTTTAGGAGACAAGTATTTGTACTGCTTGATAACCCGGAAAAAAGTTTAAATGTAGCTTGGCGTTTTAATGTAGAGGGCAGGGATTATGTTGTTTTTGCCAGCACTGAGATTTTTAAATGTTTTTCTTGCGGAGAACAGGGACACCTTAAACGGACCTGCCCCAAGCTACAAACTGAAGCAGGACAAGTAGTCGTAGTGGTGACAGGGAGGTGGCCGGGGTTGTTCAGAGAGCGGAGGTGGAGGAGCCGCCGAGACCTGAGCCGCAGCCCCAGAGGAAGAGAGCGGAGGAGCCGGGTACCAGCGCGGCTGCAGCCGAACTGGGGTCTGCAGCGCCAGCCGACGCAGACAAGGAGGGGGTGTACACTGCAGTCATAAAAAAAGAAAACTTAAAAAAAGAACATCTCCTGCTGCTGCCTACCTAGCGACAGGTGAGGACGAGTCTGTGTGGGGGCCCCTTATGGACTCTCACGACAGCGGCGTAGGGTCTCAACCCTCCGCTGTGGTGGAGCCGAGTGCCGGGTCTGAAGGACAAGAGAAACGCGTCTCTCATCCCGCGGATCTCGTGTCTGAGGACCCGGTGCTGGAAGGGAGCGGTGTTGGGGGGGATAGCCTCGGGGCTCAGGTAGGCCCTGTTGGCGTTCCCCCCAGTGATGAGACTCCTCAGCCTGCTGGGTCGGTAGTGGAGATGCCGGCGGCTGATGGTGATTCTGCGGGCGAGGAGGAGGACGGATCGACGGGATCGGACGAGGATGGATGGGAGGACGGGCTCTCTGACACCTCGCAGCTCTCTGACATCACAGCCAGCCAAAGGGGGAAACTGTATTCACTGAAAGATATCAGAGACTTTCTTGAAAGACTTTCTTGGGCAGCAGTGTGGAGTAGTGGTTAGGGCTCTGGACTCCTGACCGGAGGGTTGTCGGTTCAATCCCCAGTGGGGGACACTGCTGTTGCCCTTGAGCAAGGTACTTTACCTAGATTGCCCCAGTAAAAACCCAACTGTATAAATGGGTAATTGTATGTAAAAATAATGTGATTTCTGTATAATGTGAAATAATGTATAATGTGATATCTTGTTACAATTGTAAGTCGCCCTGGATAAGGGCGTCTGCTAAGAAATAAATAATAATAATAACAAAAGGTAAGAGGCGAGTAGACATTAAATCCATCTTCCCAGACCAGAAACTGTTTTTGTGTTCTGCAGACTTAATATTAGGGAAATCGTCTATAAATGAGTTTGAACAGAAAAAGAGGTTCAGGCTTAAAATATATGTCAGCTTAGTTTGGAAAACGTTAGCCGCATCTAAACATTTTTTATGGCTAATTTTATTAAGAACATTTTTATTTTAACGTGTTTGTTATTTTTGAATAATCTATTTTTATCAATGGAGAAAATTATTTTAGGCTCTTTTAACGTGAACGGGTACAGGGATTTTAATAAAAAAAACACAATTATTTGATTTTTTAAACAGCAAGCGTTCAAACGTGATTTTATTGCAGGAGACACACTCGGACAGCAGTAATCAGTCTCACTGGCAATCTGAGTGGAGGGGAGACTGTATTTGAAGCCACAGTTCTAATTTTAGTGCTGGGGTTGCTGTTTTATTTTCTCCAGGATTTGGGGCAGATATTTTATCTATTGAGGAGATTATTCAAGGTCAACTTTTAAAAGTACAGATAAAACACGTGCGCCAAATGTTGGGGAGGAGAAGATTTTATTTTATAAAAAGCTCAGTCAGGTACTCAGGGGTTGCAGTATGGATACTTTCCTCGTGGTGGGGAGAGATTTTAATTGTACTATGGATATTAATAAAGATTGAAACCACAGGGAACCCCATCCCCAATCTGTCAGGGAGCTGGCCACTCTATTAAAAACTTTTGACCTGGTGGACATTTGGAGGATTTTTCAACCCACAAGTAGACAATATACCTGGATCAAATGTAATCAAAATCAGCTGTCAGGGGCACGCCTGGATAGGTTCTATACTCCACAACAGCATATTAACAAATTCACTAGTAGTATAGCATACAGTAGCTTTTCTGGTCATCACTTTGTTTCCGTCACTGTTTTACTACCAATCAAATCACATTCAAATTCATATTGGCACTTTAACAACAATCTGCTACAGGACAAAAACTTCACTGATTACTTTGAATTGTTTTGGAAAAATTGGCAAAATGAAAAAACTAATTATAGTAGTTTAAGACAGTGGTGGGATATAGGGAAAATTCAAATAAAACTTTTCTGTCAACAATACACACAAAATGTCACCAGGTCAGTGGATGCAGTGGTCAGTGAGCTGGAGAGAGAGATTGTTGAGTTTGCGAGCCAGCTGGCCAGCGAGAGCGATGAGGGGGCATATCGGGGCCTGCAGCAGAGGAGGCAGCTCCTGGGCAGCCTGTTAGAGAAGAAGGTGAAGGGCTTTCTGCTCAGAGCCCGCTTTACTGAACTCAAAGATATGGACGCCCCCACAGCCTTCTTCTTCGGCCTAGAGAGGAAGACAGCAGAGAGAGGAAGACAATGTGCTGTCTGAGGCTGCCCGGGGGGAGAGAGGTCTCCAGCCCTGCGGAGCTCAGGCATGCTGCAGTGAGCTTTTATTCTGATCTCTACAAGGCTGAGGGCTGCGACCCGGGAGAGATGGAGTGGCTTCTCCAGGGTCTCTCCAGCCTGGACAAGGAGGAGAGCAGCAGACTGGACACTCCACTGGCATTCCCAGAGCTCACTGCGGCCGTGGCGCAGCTCTCCAAAGGGAAGGCTCCCGGACTGGATGGACTGCCTGCTGAATTCTATCAGAAGTTCTGGAGCTCTGTTTGGTGAGGACCCGTACCAGGTCCTGTAGGAATGTGTTCGGGATGGGGAGCTGCCGCTGAGCTGCCGCAGGGCAGTGATAACACTGCTACCCAAGAAAGGAGACCTCTGTAACATCAAGAACTGGCGCCCTGTCTCCTTGCTGTGCTCCGATTACAAGCTGCTTTCCAAGGCTCTTGCTAATCGCCTAAAGACCAACACAGGATCAGTGGTGCACACAGACCAGTCACATTGTGTGCCCGAGAGATCGATTTTTGATAATTTGTTTTTATTAAGAGATGTTTTTAATGTGTCCAAATTTTATGTTGATTTTGGTTTAATTTCGCTTGATCAGGAAAAAGCTTTTGATAGAGTTGACCATGAGTATCTGTTTCATGTTTTAAAAGCTTTTGGTTTTGGCACTGTTTTTACTTCTTTTATAAGACTCCTTTATCACAATGTTTTTAGTGCTGTGAAAATTAATAACGGTCTGACTGTCCCCTGTGCAGAGAGGGATACGGCAGGGCTGCTCCCTCTCAGGGGTGCTCTATGCCCTCTCTATAGAGCCCCTGTTACATCAGCTGAGGGAGAAACTAGCTGGATTGGCAGCTGGGAGGATACCCCCTCCCCCCCCTCCATTACAGCCTTCAGTTTTAAGCTGGAATAAAACTGGGGTCAAACTTTTAGGTATTTATTTTGGGAATGAACAGTTCATGCAGCAGAACTGGGAGGGGCTGCTGGACAGGGTGAAGGGTAGGCTGCAGAGCTGGCAGTGGCTCCTCTCTCGGCTCTCCTTCAGGAGCAGGGTCCTCATCATTAATAATCTTGTCGCCTCCACGCTTTGGCATTAGCTGGTGTGCCTGGATCCTCCCCTGGTTTTTTAAATGAGATACAGAAATGCCTGGTGCAGTTTTTTTGGAATGGGCATCACTGGCTGCACCCCGCTGTTTAGTATCTCCCCCTTGAGGAGGGAGGACAGGGGCTCATTGATATCCCTAGCAGGATGGCAGCGTTTAGGCTGCAGGCTGCTCAGAGACTGTTGTACACCCCACAGCTGAGCTGGAGAGACCTGGCATTTTGTTTATTGCAAAAGACAGGGAGGCTGGATTTTGACAGACATTTGTTTTTAATATCTCTTGATTGTTTTAGTGATGCAGGGTTGGAGGGTTTTTATAAGAATCTGTTAAATGCTTGGAGACTTTTAAAGATCACAAGGTCAGAAGAATCACAGAGCACACAGTGGGTTTTTGAAGAGCCCCTGTTTTTTAACCCCATTTTTAAATGCAAGGTTTTTAGCTCTGTTTTTTTTTTATCCACTTTGTTTTTTAAAGCCGGTTTTACTAAACTGGGGCATTTAATTGATTTTAACCTTTTTAGTTGGAAAGCCAGCAGGGTTTTAACCCCTGCACTGAATATTAGATCAGAGTGTTTCCTGGAGAAGGTGCTGAGTGATCTCCGGGCATCCCTCTGTCCAGCACTCTCCCAGTTTCTGAGCAGGTTTCTGGAGGAGCGCATGGGCCCAGAGCAGGAACTCCTGTTCCCCGCAGTGCTGGTCTCCCCATCAGTGACAGAGAGGGGAGGGAGGAGAGTAGATAGTCGAGTTCATCGAGAAAGTGAGCGAGAGGTCCAGGGGGGCGGTGCAGTACAATTAGCAGGAGTTGACAGCGAGAGGTTAGTTGGACGGCATGAAATTCAAAGGTATTAACAAAGAATGCGGAGAGGTCGGAGGGGACAGAAAAGAGTAAGGAGGGAGAGAGAAGAAGGCCAGTCCCACCTCCCCATCTAGTGAGATGCGGGGTATGGGACAGGACGTAGAGAGAGGACAGGGCGGCAGGAGTTACAGTGTTATCAGGGGACAGCCAGGTTTCAGTGAGAGCAAGGAAATCGAGAGAGGTGGGAGGCAAAGGCAGAGATGAAATCAGCTTTGTTAGCAGAAGAGTGACAGTTCCAGAGTGCACCAGAGAGTGTGCGGGAGGGGGGGGGGAGGCAGAGGGATGAGGTTAGAGGGGTTGGGGGAGCAGAGGCAGAGAGAGGGCAGAGGACGAGGGTGAGAGGACAGAACAGGGATGTGAGAGACAGTCATAGCAGGACAGGCAAGCCAAATAGGCACAAAGGGAGTGGTGGGGTGGAGGGTACAGACCTGACTAGTAGATGGCATCTTCCAGAGTGCCGTTAGGTTCGGATCTATTCCAACAGCGTCTCGGCACAGGCCTCCCCTCGCTGGACTCCCACAGCTAGACTCCCACAGCTAGACTCCCGGCTCTCTTGTTGAGGCCCTTCGGTTAGCTGGTGCTTTGTGCTGGCGTGGAAATAGCCTGCCTGATTAATATAACAGCTGGGTGGGAAAAGAACAGCTAAACTGTGGAAACCAATCAAATAGCAAATCAACTTCTATTCAATTTAACCACTCTCACCTGGTACTAATCACACACTACCTAACCTAATTCAAACACCACCTTACAATGTTACTGAATGTAGTTAATTTAAAATTACTTGAAGCAGGAACTTACCTATCTGCCTCAGACCCTGGTTACCTGTAGACTGACCACTAGTAGATTCACAGGTTCCACCTCACTTTGCAAGGGAACTGGCACAGCTGCGTACTGCTCTAGAGACAATACTTTCACACACTTCAATAGGATCACACCACTACAGGAGGCTGCGTGGAGACCAATCCAATTGCAAAACAACCTCTATTCAAGTTAATTAACCACACTCCCTGGTACTAATCACAAATTGCAAATCAACCTCTATTCAAATAACCACAATACCTGGTACTAATCACACACACACACTACCTCACTAAATTGAAACACCAACTTAATAATGATACTTAAATAGTTGTTAGTGTAAAATCCTTAGATTAATAATATGGAAATATACACTAAAATTAATCTACAAATACAGTTGTATTAAGCCAATATTAAGTAAATTGCAATATGTTAATGTAACATTATTCAGCAGTTATTAACATTATTCGACTACGAAGCAGAATTCTAGTGTATATTTCCGTATTAAAGTTTTTTTTTCATTTTTTTATTTATTTAGTTGCAGTGTAGATAGAGGGGCAGAAGAGAGCTGTGGGTCCTTCAAGATCTCCTTCTCCTCCGTCCGCTTGCGTTTTCCGGGCCCCTGCAAAAAAACGTCTGCCTGAAAATGAAGAGGACCACGGGGAAACTGTGGGCCCTTGACCGGGGGACTGAAGGGATTCCCCTGCTTTCTCCTTGGGCATCTTGGGTATCCGCCCGGTCCCTCCCACCAACCATTGCCTGTTCTACAGGGTTCCAAAACCGATTCCTGCAAAGAAGGCACCACCGGTTTCTGAGGCTTGAGGCCGCTTGGGTTCCGAGGCAGCTAGTCTGAGAGGCTGTTCGGGTTCTAGCACTGGGGCTGAGGCTTTGTTCGAGGCAGGGGGGCTTGGGTTTAGGCAGCTCCTTGTACTCAGGAGCTGAGATCTCAGAAGTCGAAACCCAGGGAGAGGGAGGCAGGTTGCAGTGCAGGAGAGGGTTCGAGAGTGCTTGCCCTCAGGGTTGTAGACCTGAGGCATGCTGGCTGCTCATGCTGTAAGATCTGATCTAATAGAAGCATTCCAAATACTGAAAGGTATTGACAATGTCGACCCAGGGGACTTTTTCGACCTGAAAAAAGAAACAAGGACCAGGGGTCACAAGTGGAGATTAGATAAAGGGGCATTCAGAACAGAAAATAGGAGGCACTTTTTTACACAGAGAATTGTGAGGGTCTGGAACCAACTCCCCAGTAATGTTGTTGAAGCTGACACCCTGGGATCCTTCAAGAAGCTGCATGATGAGATTCTGGGATCAATAAGCTACTAACAACCAAACGAGCAAGATGGGCCGAATGGGCTCCTCTCGTTTGGAAACTTTCTTATGTTCTTAAGATGCATGTCCTCTGTGCCTCTGTACAGTCTGCCTCCAGGGACACCCCGCTTTGGCAAGACTGCTTTGTTTTTAAAGCTTCAACCTGTGGCTTCGCAAGGCTCTGTAAGCCGTCCCTTCAATCAATTCCTCATTATACTCCAAGCCCGCGTCCTGCAATCCCTTTTCTCCCGGTGCCTGGAATTCCACGGGCTGGATCTTCAAATTCCCAGGATAGGCGACACTTGGGAGCGTGCTCCGCGAGTGCAATTCCAAAAAGGTCCCGGATCACCGCGAGGAATGTTTCTGCTTTTGTTCTCCTGGTTGATCTCCTCCTTCTCCTTCTCCTTTTGCTCCCCTCCCCTGCTTTCTTCGCTGTCCTCCCCGCATTCCCCCACCAGCACAAACCTCTCCTTGCCCCGCACCCGGGTCACCCAGTTCTGGAACTCTTGTTCATCCTGTATCTCCGTCCTGAGGCATTTCCATATCTGTGTGTATGTGTGTGTGTGTGTGTGTGTGTCTATCTCCCTGTCCCTCTATCTCTCTCATAGCTTCAGTAGGCAAATACACTCTTTGGCAAGAGCAGCACTATACAAATAAGATAGTAGCAGGCGCTGGGGGAATTCACCTAAAGATTAATAAAGCAAAACTAATGTAAAGTCAAGCATTTCGGCTCCGTTAAAAAAATTATCCCTTTATTTTCTTACAACGGCAAGGAGCCTACCCAAATGATCTTCAGTGGCAATGCAGACAGACAGACAGATTAATGCGAAGACAGACAGTATCGTCAAATTGGCAATTGCAATGCTTCTGTAATGATGAGAATTTTTTTTTAAATAATATGATCTGTATAATGTGAAATAATGTATAATGTGATATCTTGTAACAATTGTAAGTCATCCGAGATAAGGGTGTCTGCTAAGAAAGAAAGAAAGAAAGAAAGAAAGAAAGAATAATAATAATAATAATAATAATAATAATAATAATAATAATAATAATAATGTGGCTGTCATTGGTTGAATTTATTGAGAAAAAAAAGTTATTTAGTTTATATACACTGAGTGTACAAAACATTAGGAACACCTTCCTAACATTGAGTTACACCCCCTTTTGCTCTCAGAACAGCCTCAATTCGTCAGGACATGGACTCTACAAGGTGCCGAACGTGTTCCACAGGGATGCTGGCCCATGTTGACTCCAATGCTTCCCACAGTTGTGTCAAGTTGGCTGGTAGTGGATCTCTACTCTGAATAGCTCGTTCCATCTCATCCCACAGATGCTCAATTGGATTGAGATCTGGTGACTGGGCAGGCAACTGCAGTAAGCTGAATTCACTGTCATGTTCGTGGAACCATTCCTGGATAAATCCTAGCCTTGTGGCATGGGGCATTATCCTGCTGAAAAAATCCATTAGCAGATGGGATGCACCTGATTGGCAATGATGTTCAGATATCCTGTGGCATTCAAACGTTGCTCCACTTTTATCAAGGGGCCCAATGTGTGCCATGAAAACACACCCCACACCATCACACCACCACCACCAGCCTGCAATGTTGACACGTGGCATGATGGATGCATGTACTCATGTGGTTTTCTCCATACCCTAGTCCTCCCATCAGCGTGAAACAGCAGGAACTGGGATTAATAAGACCAGGCAATGTTTTTCCAATCCTCCAGTGTCCAGTGTTTTCTTTCCTTAGCCCACTGCAACCGCAGTTTCTTGTGTTTTGCTGAAAGAAGTGGAACTGTTAGGTCGTCGGCTGCCATATCCCATTCGTGTCAAGGTAGGACGAGTTGTGCATTCTTTTATGGGTCTTTCGGCACCAATGTTGTACTGGATTGTCAGTTGACTAACTGTAGCCCGTCTATTGCTCTGCACAATTTGTGTCAGTCTCCTTTGGCCTCTTTCATCAATGAGCCGTTTTCGACCACTGGCCTGCCGTTGGCTGGATGTCTTTTGGGTGGTGGACCATCCTTGATACACACGGGAAACTGTTGAGAGAGAAAAAGCCAGCAGCGTTGCAGTTCTTGACACACTCAAACCGGCACGCTTGGCACCTACTACCATACCCCGTTCAAAGGCACTTACTGTAAATCTTTTGTCTTGCCCATTTACCCTCTGAATGGCACACTGTGGCAAAGTGCCTGGTAAGGGTAACAGGTGTAGCGGTGATGCGGTGCAGGAGTGACAGGCAGACAACGGTATTCCAGTGAAAAAGTGCTTTATTCCGTTTCCAGGTCTGGTGACCGAAAAATAACTAAATCCCCGGCGATACACAACAATGTGTAACGCACGGGGATAACAATAAACAAGGCACAGTCCTGAACAAAAACAAACAGACGGACACCAGTCCTGGGTGAGTGCATTCGTGATGGTGCTTTAGTGCAAACATGGTGCAGTGGTGCTCCGGATAGTGCTGACCCTTGGCGACAGCTCCGGAGTAGTGCTTTAACTGTCTGGTGGTGAAAAACTCAGACAATTACACAGACACACACAACACAACACAACACGTAATTCTTTCTCTTATTCTCTATTAACAATCAGAGCTCCTCTCTCGATCCTTCTCTCTCCAAACATTTAACCCAAACGAAGGAAAAGAACAGCGTTACCCTGGCCCCTATATGTAATCCTGCATGATATCTAGGTAAACGGTTGCAGCTGCCTTATTACTTGCAGCTGCCCCTCGTTTACCTGTCAAATCAATATGGTCTTACAACAGAGTCTCGCTTCCTTCCAAGCTGACCCACTTCCCGGTCCCGGAAACGAACTGTCAGGCCAGCCCTTCCAGATACTTCTCCTCCCGTTCTTTAGCGCCCTCACAGGTCGGGAGGAAGATTTATCACCAGAACTCATTGTATTTCTGTCACACACACACATACACAATCCATGTCTCAATTGTGTGAAGGTTTAGAAATCCTTCTTTAACCTGTCTCCCCTTCATCTACATCTACATTCATCTGATTGAAGTGGATTTAACAGGTTACATCTATAAGGATTCATAGTTTTCACCAGGATTCACCTTGTCAGTCTATTTCATGGAAAGAGCAGGTGTGCTGTTTGGTATCATTGTGTGCACCACACTGAACATGGACCAGAGAAAGCAAAGGAGAGAGTTGTCTGAGGAGATCAGAAAGAAAATAATAGACAAGCATGGTAAAGGTAAAGGCTACAAGACCATCTCCAAGCAGCTTGATGTTCCTGTGACAACAGTTGCAAATATTATTAAGAAGTTTAAGGTCCATGGAACTGTAGCCAACCTCCCTGGGCGCGGCCGCAAGAGGAAAATCGACCCCAGATTGAACAGAAGGATAGTGTGAATGGTAGAAAAAGAACCAAGGATAACTGCCAAAGAGATACAAGCTGAACTCCAAGGTGAAGGTACGTCAGTTTCTGATCACACCATCCGTCGCTTTTTGAGTGAAAGTGGGCTCCATGGAAGAAGACCCAGGAGGACTCCACTTTTGACAGAAAAACATAAAAAAGCCAGACTGGAATTTGCTAAAATGCATATTGACAAGCCACAATCCTTCTGGGAGAATGTCCTTTGGACAGATGAGTCAAAACTGGAGCTTTTTGGCAAGTCACATCAGCTCTATGTTCACAGACGAAAAAATGAAGCTTTCAAAGAAAAGAACACCATACCTACAGTGAAACATGGAGGAGGCTCGGTTATGTTTTGGGGCTGCTTTGCTGCGCCTGGCACAGGGTGCCTTGAATCTGTGCAGGGCACAAGGAAATCTCAAGACTATCAAGGCATTCTGGAGCGAAACGTACTGCCCAGTGTCAGAAAGCTCTGTCTCAGTCGCAGGTCATGGGTCCTCCAACAGGATAATGACACAAAACACACAGCTAAAAGCACCCAAGAATAGATAAGAACAAAACATTGGACTATTCTGAAGTGGCCTTCTATGATCTGAATCCTATCGAACATCTATGGAAAGAGCTGAAACTTGCAGTCTGGAGAAGGCACCCATCAAACCTGAGACAGCTGAAGCAGTTTGCTCAGGAAGAGTGGGCCAAACTACCTGTTAACAGGTGCAGAAGTCTCATTGAGAGCTACAGAAAACGTTTGATTGCAGTGATTGCCTCTAAAGGTTGTGCAACAAAATATTAGGTTAGCGGTCCCATCATTTTTGTCCATGCCATTTTCATTTGTTTTCTAATTTACAATATTATGTTGAATAAAAAATCAAAAGCAAAGTCTGATTTCTATTAAATATGGAATAAACAATGGTGGATGCCAATTACTTTTGTCAGTTTCAAGTTATTTCAGAGAAAATTGTGCATTCTTCATTTTTTGTGGAGGGGTACCAACAAATTTGAGCACGTCTGTATATATATATATATATATGTATATATATATATATATATATATATATATATATATATATATATAGTAAAACGAATCGCACCCACACGGGTTCGTTGCCCCTTTAAAACCACAACCCAAGACACAGGAATGGATTTTTTTTCCCGCGCTGACGCGCTATTTTTAATACAAACAAAACAAAATAAACACCTAGCTCTTTCTGAGCAGTGACTAAACTTTCGGGAACACCCTGACACCCCACCAAACACAACACCACAAACAGACCATATCACACAGGTTTACACCGCTTACTTTTCCTCCTGACTGCTCAGAAGCAGAGCACCTCTTCTGCCTCCTTTTATTCAGCAGCCATGAGCAGACTAACTGCCTCCCTTAAATACCCTGCACCTGGTCCTAATTTGACAATATTTACCAGGTGCAGGGGATAATTAATAATAAAATAATTAACAAATTAAATTCAACGATAAGGCAAAACAATTAAACAATAAACAAAAACAAATAAACTAAACAAATGTGCATTCCGCACATGTTTTTCTTCAGGGAGGCTTTAACCCCCTCCCTGCTGTCTCACATATCCCCCCCCCCCTTGTCTTTTCAAGACACCGGCCATTCGACGGCCACCTCCTCCCCTAAAACACAACCACCCACCCTCGAGTCCATCAATGTCTCTTTTCACCCTCTTCCATGGGCGGACTTGAGGGTGGGCCGGTCCATGTTCTGGCCCCGCCAGGTAGGGACCGCGCACCTGTGACGAGGGACCCCACTGGTTTGTCAGGGGCGACCGGCGCGACAACCGGGGCACTGGAGGTCTGCAGCCGGGGCCCGGTGCAGCGACGTCCAATCACCCAGGGGGAGCAAAGTAGTGACCAGGGGGAGCTCAAGCGCCGTCTGGGAGCAGCGCAGCGACGTCTTGGTGCTTGGGAGGAGCGGAGCATGGAACCAGGTGGAGAACTGTGACCGGTTCTGCAGACTCCTGGGCTCCAGGTCTAGCGAAGGGAGGTCCAAGCAAACCGGAAGGGTGTCCAGGAGCAAGGGGCGAGGGACCGCACACAGCGGCGGTGCCGGACTGGACCGCAGGGGTGGTGGTCGGGGCTGTGGTGGAGGCGGGCTCTTCACCTCTTTCCCCTCTTGCTCGGGCGGCGGCAGCTCCTCCCCCTCTGGCTCTCGGGACTGCAGCTCCACCCCCTCTGGCTCTCGGGACTGCAGCTCCACCCCCTCTGGCTCTCGGGACGGCAGCTCCACCCCCTTTGGCTATCGGGACGGCAGCTCCACCCCCTCTGGCTCTCGGGACTGCAGCTCCACCCCCTCTGGCTCTCGGGACGGCAGCTTGTAATAGAATATGTTACAGAAAAATAGAATTGGCTCGACATAATGTACTGGCATTTTGTACTCCTATAACCTTGCTCGCATAACCTTGTATGCTTTGCCTAAGATAAAGTTTGTTACAAGGAACCGCAAGATGCCTACACTGCAGCTGTGGCTGTGAAGATAACAGGATGAGCCAGACTTGTTTCTTTGTACGTACACCCAAACCACCCATCCTGTTATCTGTTTGCTTAGCTATATGCCAGGTATGCACAGTTATAAGTTATCCTGATGTAACTTTCACTATTATCTGCTGTATTATTGAATTGTGGTTTGTCACACTTGAGAATTATTGTATTTCTTGTTCTTATTGTATGACTTATATTGTAACACTTGAATGTATTTGTATTTGCTTGCGATTGTAAGTCGCCCTGGATAAGGGCGTCTGCTAAGAAATAAATAATAATAATAATAATAATAATAAGTTGTTTTTCCTTATATGCTAATATCTGAATCATCATTGGCTAACCCTCTGCCTTGCTGACAGTTTTAAGGTATATAAGAAACTGATCTAACTCTGTATGTTGAAACACTGCTCGATGATTATCTAGCACCCTGTGTGTTGAGAGTGTTTTCAGTTTGCAAACTTAAGAAATAAAGGCCTGTGTGTTTGGAACTCGCAGTCTCTCTTCCTTTTATTTAGAATTCCGCGACATGTTGCTTTCATATTATGTTACCAAACTGTGAATTATTGGAAAATATTTTTGTTAATTTGATGAAATGTTACCAGGTATATAGCAAACAGCTGGTGTCAGTCTCATAGCATCTAACAGGATGGCACTTGCATAAAAATGTTTTTAAAGTTTATAACACAGTGTAAGATTTTTCAATGTTAAGAAAACTCAGTTGAGCTGTTGTTTAAACTTCCTTTTCATTTATTAATTTTTATAACCAAAAACCGATTGATCTCCCTAGTTATTGTATTGGATACTGGTGTAGGTCATGTACAGCACTCAAAAAGCACCCACCCAATTATCAATACTGGAACCCATTCCAGGCCAGTAATATCTGGAGGAAATTGCCTCTCTGGTTCTGTGTTGGCCACAGTGTGCCCCTATAGCACTTGCATGAAATTCCAGGAAGAGACTGTCTGCCTCTTCAGTGCCTTTGACCACCTTCACCTTCATTGATGGCTCTGTACCCTTCTTACATATATAATAGAGCTATCCATCTAATAAACAAAAGAAAATAATAAGGAAAAAAAACATGTAGACAGGGTTGTAAACACATATTCAGCTATGGCAGTGATTTTCACCCGTAGTCCTGTAGTTAGCCGTGCCTGCTTTTTTCTAAGTGAGATAGGTTACTAGGGATGAATATCTCTGAGTTTTGTTAAACGAAAGGTTTGGTGAACTACAAAGTTAATATACAGCTATCCAACAATATATTATTAGGCTAATACGATTACAGTAGCATCTGTTGCTGAAAATAAGTTACGTTGGCTAATTATGTTTTCGTTGTAGTGAAGATACCTTAGACATTATTATTATTATTATTATTATTATTATTATTATTATTATTATTTATTTCTTAGCAGACGCCCTTACCCATTAACGAATGGTCATCAACACGGTAAAGCAACAAAAATAATATTAGCCTATTATTTATTTGGCAAATAGCACCACCACCACCTCTCCAGGTAAGTTAGCTATACATTTTGGGGTTTTGTGAAATTTAATTTAATTTGAATTTATAGCATTTGCAACCCATCCAAGCTTTGAATTACCTTGAACCACATATTGTCCTGCACGCCTCCGGATGATGAATTTTCCCCCCTTCCTGGCCTTCTCGGGGTATTTTCCCATTGTCTTGTACAGTAATATTTCCCTGTACATTGTTGGATCCATAATCTTCGTTAAGATGACTAGATCAAAAGAGTTAAAATAGGTTTTTAATACATTTACTACACTCATCATTATACAATCGAATACGTTGCAATGCCCTGCTGTTCATTTGATAAATTAACATAATACACTCATCTTCTCTCAGTATTTCATATGGAAATCAAACGTTACAAATCGAATCATAATTGAAACATTTCTACTTCTATTTTTTTTTTTTTTTTTTTACTAACCATGTTTCTATTGTCCTCGTCACGGGCGTGACTTCACGATTTAAGAAATAATTCCTGAATAAAACAAACAAAAAGAAACTTCTCACTTAAATATTAACAGACAAAAAAAACAGTACCAAGTAATATTTTAAAAGAAAAATATGTTCTTCAATGAGAAATAAACTAAAGTATTTATGTACAAGTTTCCAGAATCTTTTCTGCTACTGCACGCTCCTCACAACACTGTCAGCAGGAATTAAATTGCTTACAAATAAATAAGTAAATAAACATTTAGAAGACTGTACTGCATTTAACTGAATTATAAAATAACTGGGTTAATTTACACGTAGTAGATTACCTCTGTAGTAATAAAAATAAATAAATATAAACGAGAGTGTTTCAATGTGTTTATTGTGCTCTGTGAAACATACTGGTACAATTCGTCACAAGACTTCATTTAATTACCGTTGCGTTTTGTTGTTGTTGTTTTTCTTCTTTTTCTTATTCATTTTCTTAGCAGACGCCCTCACTCAGGGCGACTTACAGCTCTCACAAAATATACATATTTCACAATGCAGTAAGAGCAGATAAAATATACAATACCTTCAGAGCAACTTTTACTAAAATATGTCCATGTACACAGTTCGATAATCACAATATAGTAAGAGTACATACAATACTAACGTCCTAATAAGAGTAAGTAACTAGCTCATTTATACACATTTGAAGAAACACAATATATAGTTGTTGTTGTTGTGACTGTGTTTAAACAATGTGTTCTGGATGTAGAATCGCTGAAATCACAAGCTTGCACAAACATTTTCCGTCCAGAAGCAATAAACTCGCTCCCGTTTGCAGCAGACCGCACGTTCACGTTGCAGCAGGCGCTGCTCGGATTGCAATGACAGGTTACGCGAGGTCGTGAGCGAGGAATCACACACTCCCGTTGGCAGATCGCAAGGTTGGTTGCAAGCGCATGCGCACATCCACCGAGGACACATCAATCCTAGGGGGCACTGAATTCGTCGTAACACCGGCACGTTTTTGCCAGACCGTCGAGAATTAAACAGTTTGAAGTTGATGAAATATATATATATATATATATATATATATATATATATATATATATATATATATATATATATATATATATATATATATATATAATATATATATATATACATATATATATATATATATACATATATATATATATATACATATATATATATATATATATACATATATATATATATATATATATATATATATATATATATATATATATATATTGTTGCAAACAATAACTGCATACCATGGGCAATAAAAACGTTTTCCTGTTCTGGCAATTGAATAACAAATGCGTTCTGTAACAATATGTTTTAGGATGAGATGTCAACGAGTAAGAAATTTGCTATTTTTTATTAAAACTGCCCAAAACTTCTGAAAAACTTCTGAATGGCAAAATAGCACCACCTTGTGGACCGCAGTGGAACTTGTGTTTTTCTTCGTTTTAACGTTCTTCATATATTACCAAATGCAAGGATGGGGCTGATTCAGCAAACAGGAGGAGAACGCTTCTGAGAGAGAGAGAGAGAGAGAGAGAGAGAGAGAGAGAGAGAGAGAGAGAGAGAGAGAGAGAGAGAGGAGAGAGAGAGAGAGAGAGAGAGAGAGCAAAACCAAAGAGCCAAAACACAGGGACACCTACAGCAGCAAGCCCTGTTCCTGACAGCACACAGCCTGCCCGCAGCACTGACAGCACAGCCCCAGTCCCCACTGTCCCAGCAGAGGAGAGCACAGTCCCTGGAGATAGCCAGCCCCTCCTCACCCAGCCCCCGGAGCTCCACAGCACAGTGGCAATCATGAAGGCAAGCCTCTCCCTGCTAGAGGTGGAGCTGACAGAGCTCAGGGAGCTAGTCCGGGCCAGGCTCACAGAGAGCGACATCACACAGCAGTTGAAAGACCAGACCATACAGATCAAGAATGAATATAAAGCCTCATTCAGGGAACTGAAGGCAGAGGTGAAGGAGCTGCAGCAGGACAGGGAAACCCTGAGAAGAGAACTGACCGGACTGAGAGAGGAGCTGCAGCACAGAGACAAAACAGTACAGAGCCTGAGGGAGCAACTGCACACACTCACAGTCCCCCACAGCCCTGCAGGAGGCACAGCAACCCAGACAGCACAGTGCCCCCCAGCCCCAGCCTGCAAGGACACACTGACACACACACACAGCACACTGACACACACACACAGCACACCAGCCAAACACACTGACACACCGACACACACACACACACACACACAGACAACACCGACAGCCCCCCAGCCAGACACACTGGCAATCACACAAAGCCTGACACACACACCACACACACGAACAGCACACAGAACACTCCCAACACACACGCTGACCCAGGCACACAGAACACTCCCAACACACACGCTGACCCAGGCACACAGAACACTCCCAACACACACGCTGACCCAGGCACAGCCCCGACCCCCTCGGGCAGACCGGCTGCAAAGCACCGCAACACCGAGATCGCCCTGCTGATGGACTCCAACGGGAAATACATTGATGAGAAGTGGCTCTTCCCAAAACACACAGTGTCCAAGATCTGGTGTCCGACCACAGAGAAGGCCCTGGAGGCTCTGTGTGAGTCCACCCTCGGCTCCCCCGGACACATAATCATTCACACAGGCACCAATGATCTGAGGGCCCAGCAGGAGAACATGGCCAAGTCCATCAGGAGAGTGGCGGAGAGGGCAACCCAGGAATTTCCGCATTCAAAAATCATCATCTCCACCCTGCTGCCCAGAAAGGATTTCCACCAATACACCATCCAGAAGATCAACGCGGAAGTCTCCCGAGGGTGCACTCTACTACCCAACGTGCACCTGGCACACCACCCCACCCTAGGGCTACAACACCTGTACGACCACGTGCACCTGCACCAGCGGGGAGTCAGCATCTTTGCCAAGACCCTGAAAGACGTCACCCTGGGCCGAGACCCAGCCATTCCCCAACACAGCAACAGGAGAGGCCTCAACGTCCACAGACCACAGCACAGCCCACAGACAGACAGGTGGGCCCCCAGGAGCCTCCGTCCACAGCCTGGACAACACAACCGACACCTGCTTAGCCCAGCCCAGCCCAGAAAGCCCAGGCCCGGCCCAGCCCAGCGCCCAGCCCAGCCCAGCAGACCCAGGTCCGGTCCTGCCAGCCCATTCCAGCACCCAGCCCAGCCATCCCAGCAGCAGGCTCACAGCTATGCTGCGGCCCTCAGCAGACCAGCAGGGACTGGGAGCACAGAGCTGGAGGAGATTCACCACCTCCTGAACCTCATCTGCACAAGACTTATGAGCTAAGTCAATACTATTAAAAAAAATAAATAAATAAATAAATAAATAGATTGTAAAAGAGAAAAGGGGGAGGAAAGGAAAAGAGAAAGGGGGAAAAAAAGTATATATATTGTACGTAGAGATTTCAGCAGCAAAACGTAAATATAATTAATATTTAGTGAATTATTAGAAAACAAATATGTATATATATATATATATATATATATATATATATATGTATATATATATATATATATATATATATATATATATATATATATATATATATATATATTTTGTTTCTTCAAAATGTTTTGTTTAATTCTAAGACAAAAAATAGATAAATAATTACAAATATAAATATGATTAAATCTTTGTCCATCACAATGTGGAATATCCAGGGCCTGAGCTCCTCAGTGTTTGGGCTGAAGAGCACAGCCCCAGAGTTTATAGAGAGAGTGAAAGACCTGGATATCATCATCCTGCAGGAAACATGGTGCAGGGCAGACGTGTCCACTCACTGTCCCTCAGGCTACAGGGAGATCATAGTGCCCTCGCTGAAAAAGACCACAGTCAGACGAGGCAGAGACTCTGGGGGAATAATCATTTGGTACAAAGCAGAGCTCACCAACTCAATAGAACCAATTAAACAGGGAGAGTCACATTTGTGGCTTAAAATCAGCAGAAATATTGTCTCTGCAGAAAATGAAATCTTCCTGTGTGCAATATATATCCCCCCCTCAGAATCCCCATACTATAGTGAGGAAACCTTTACCAGTCTCCACACAGAGATCTGCCACTTCCAGGCCCAGGGAAATGTTCTGATCTGTGGAGATCTGAACGCCAGGACAGGCAAGCAGCCTGACTTCACCAGCACACAGGGAGACCAACATATATTCAGGCAAAAACCCCTATATTCCAGCCCTATTGTCTCCCAGAGAAACAGCTATGATAGAGAAATAAATCAAAGTGGAAGACAATTACTGCAACTCTGTCAAGGCCTGGGCCTGTACATTATAATGGTAGGATCCGAGGGGACTCTTTAGGAAGACACACCTACAGCTCAGCTCTTGGCAACAGTGTAGTAGATTACACCATTACTGACCTCGACCCTTCCTCTATTAGTGCATTCACTGTCAGGCCAATATCTCCTCTGTCAGACCACAGTCAAATAACTGTGTTCCTTAAAAGAACAGAGCAGACCAGCAACACACAGACACAGCCCTGCAAGCTGTATAACCTCCATCATTCCTACAGATGGGCTCCAAACAGTGCAGAAGAATACCAGAAAGCAATCAGCCATCCAAAAATCCAATCACTATTAAACACCTTTCTGGTTACACCACATACTCACAGTAAACAGGGAGTAAATCTAGCTGTAGAAAACCTGAATGAAATATTTAGACAGGCAGCTTTAAAATCCAAACTAAAAATAATTCGGAACACTCAAAAGAAAAAACTGAAAGAAGAAAATTGGTTTGATGAAGATTGTAAAAATATAAGGAAAAGACTTAGGCAATTATCAAATAAAAAACATAGACAACCAGACAACCAAGATTTACGCCTCAGCTACTGTGAAACTCTAAATTACTATAAACGCACACTAAAACAGAAAAAAAATAACCACATCAACAAGCAACTGACAGAAATCGAGGAGTCCATTAACTCAAACCGATTCTGGGAACATTGGAAAAAACTAAATAAATCAAAACCAGAAGAATTGGCCATACAAAATGGAAATATATGGAAAAACCATTTTGAAAAACTCTATCAAAACATAACACACAATGAACAACCATTAGATCAAAACAATATTTATGAAAAACTGAAAAAACTAGAATTGTCAATTAAAGACAACCAGAATCCACTGGACTCTCCAATCACTGCGCAGGAACTTAAAGAGAAACTGCAGACCCTCCAGAATAGGAAAGCCAGCGGGGTAGACAGCGTCTCCAATGAGATGCTGAAGCACAGCAGCCCTAAGCTGCAGGAGGCCCTGCGCAAACTGTTTAACCTGATACTAAGTGTGGGCTACTTCCCTGACATCTGGAACCAAGGGATTATATCCCCTGTCTTTAAGAGTGGAAACAAATTCGACCCCAATAACTACCGGGGCATCTGTGTGAGCAGTAATCTGGGGAAGGTATTCTGCAGTATCATTAACACTCGGATACTGGCCTTCCTTACCGAACACAGTGTCTTGAGTAAGAGTCAGATTGGCTTCCTTCCAAAACACTGCACTACTGATCATATTTACACCCTACACACCCTAATAGACAAACATGTAAACCAAAATAAAAATAAATTATTTGCTTGCTTTATAGATTTCAAAAAGGCTTTTGATTCAATCTGGCACGAAGGATTATTTTATAAACTCCTCCAAAGTGGTGTAGGAGGTAAAACCTATGACACAATTAAATCAATGTATACGGAAAATAAATGTGGTGTA